>NC_053027.1:209343324-209399557 GCF_003073215.2 Triticum urartu | reverse complement strand
GAGTCCCGGATAGGATAATTCGCTTTTTCGTACAAAGTTCAGCAAGAGCCTTCCGAATATCCCTATTTGGAAGGCCTTTGCTAAAATTCGTACAAAAAGGCGAATTATTCTATCCGGAACTCTACCCTAGTTCCCGACCCTCGCCCCTCGAACCCTCGGTGACCCTCGAACCTCTACCCTAGTTCCCGACCCTCGCCCCTCGAACCCTCGGTGACCCTCGAACCTCTACCCTAGTTCCCGACCCTCGCCCCTCGAACCCTCGGTGACCCTTGAACCTCTACCCTAGTTCCCGACCCTCGCCCCTCGAACCCTCGGTGACCCTCGAACCTCTACCCTAGTTCCCGACCCTCGCCCCTCGAACCCTCGGTGACCCTCGAACCTCTACCCTAGTTCCCGACCCTCGCCCCTCGAACCCTCGGTGACCCTCGAACCTCTACCCTAGTTCCCGACCCTCGCCCCTCGAACCCTCGGTGACCCTTGAACCTCTACCCTATAGTTTCCGACCCTCGCCCCTCGAACCCTTGGTGACCCCCCCCCTCATGTCGAAGTTATCAGAGAGGGGGTATATCGACCCCCCCACCCTCATGTAAGAAGAGGAAAAAAGATCGAAGAAGAAAATAGAGGAGAAGAAGAAAGGAATAGAGGAGAAGATCGAAGAAAAAAAAGAAGTCTTCCTCTTCTTATTTTCCTTTTTCCACTCCTTCCTTTTCTTCTTCTTCTTCTTCCTTCTTCCTCTTTTCTTCCTTTTCCTTATTTTACTTTTTCCTCTACACTAACCTAAAATCGATATCTACTAATTAACAACCTAAATAAAAAAATGAATACATATATGAAAAAAAAAACATCATATGAAAAAAACATTTTTGACATATTTAGCATATTCTAAATTTTCCTAACTCTTTTACAACCAGAAAAATTACTCCAACTTCATGACAGTACCCACAATCCGTTTCACCAAAAACCTTCTGATCCATAGTTCAAAATTTTCAAATTTCATTCAAATGAAATTTGAATCGGATTCAAATAACTTGTTGAAAACCTATTCTAAACCTCTCCAAAAATTCTGAAATTTTGCCATCGCCTTTGTCTTGCATCAGTATCTCACCACAAAAAAAATTTAAAAATTCCAAAAATGCCCAAAGCCATCTAGCATTTCATCAAACACCTTCTATATGGACAAAAAAATTCAGCAATTCCAAAAAATTCAGAAAAGTGGACAGCGCGTTGCTGCTGCTCCACTTCTCCTCTCCTCTACTTCTCTCCTTCTGCTCTTCAATGCATCGGGTCCGGCGGCGACCATGCATGGAGCAGGGGCGGAGCAAGGGGCGCTCGGGCGCAAGAGTGGCACTCGAGAGGGGGGCTCACTTTGAGGGGGGTGGCGACGGCTGGAGTCCGGCAACGAGGACGGCGGGCTCGGGGCGGCACGCGATGATGAGGACGGCAGCCTCGGGGCGGCACGCGGTGACGGGGACAAGGAGGCGGGCTCGGGGAGGCACGCGGCGACGGGGACGAGGGCGGCGGGCTCAGGGATGCCGGCGACGAGGACGGCGCGGGCTCAGGGAGGTGACGACGTGGTCCGGAGGGCTCGGCGGCGACGAGGACGAGGAGCAGCCTGGCGGCGTCGTCGGAGGAGAGGACGAGGAGATCGATCGAACTGAATCAAGAATTTCACAAGTGTTGGCTTATATAGCCAGAGCACTAGTCCCGGTTCGTGAAACCAACCGGGACTAATGCCCCCTTTAGTCCCAGTTGGTGCCACCAACCGGGACCAAAGGCCAATTTTCAGCAGCCCAAAGGGTGGGAAGCGGCGGCCTTTGGTCCCGGTTGGTGGCACCAACCGGGACTAAAGGGGGGCATTAGTCCCGGTTGATTTCACGAACCGGGACCAATGCCCTCTTTAGTCCCGGTTGGTGCCACCAACCGGGACCAATGGCCTTGTGCTGCCCCGCGCCCAAAAGTTTTGTCCCACCTCGCTAGTTGAGAGGGCTCGAGGGTGGTTTATAAGTGCTGCTGCGCCCACCCTCCCGAGCTCCTCTCAACTGCAGGCTTTCGGGCCTAATCTATCACTTCAATGCCTGTGGGCCTACTGGGCCTGCTGCGGGCCTGAATCCTGGCCCATGGTAGGGATTCTAGTCGTATTTAGGCCGTGGTGGCCCAATAGGTGGCATTTTTTGTTTTTTTGTTGCTTTATTTATTTTTCTTTTGTTTTTTCCCCTATTTTTTAATTCTTTATGCTTTTAGTTTTAGAAAAATTATAAACTTTTTGTTAATCCCATTAGTTTTCAAATTTGCAAACACTTTTTTGGGTTTTTTGTTTTCTTTGTTGCTTTATTTATTTTATTTTGTGATTAACTTTACTATAAAAAATAGTTTTTTCCTGTTTTTTGATTTGTTTTTTGCATTATTTATTTTCTTTTGTTTTTTGCTTTAATTTTTAATTCTGTTTGCTTTCAGGTTAGCAAAATTACAAACTTTCTGTTAGTGCCATTAGTTTTAAAAAAATTATAAACTTTCTGTTAGTGCCATTAGTTTTCAAATTTGAAAACACTTTTTTAGTTTTTTTGTTTTCTTTGTTGCTTTATTTATTTTATTTTGTGATTAACTTTACTATAAAAATAGTTTTTTCCTGTTTTTTTATTTGTTTTGCATTATTTATTTTCTGTTAGTGCCATTAGTTTTAGAAAAATTATAAACTTTCTGTTAGTGCCATTAATTTTCAAATTTGAATAGTTAAAATTTGAATTCTTTGAAAATTGTTTGAATTACAAGTTTGTGATTAACTTACTAAATTGTTTGATTTTAGGTCACAAAAATTATATTCTTTTTGCTATTGAAGAATATTATAGTTTTATTTTAGTTGATCATAACATAATATTTTAATTGATTGTTTTTATTTTCATAAAAGTTTTGTAGTTCATTCTATTTGCTATTAATTCATTTTAGTTGATCATAACCTTGAACCATAAGACATGAAAGCATTTCAAATGAACTCTGAAAAAGTTGAAAGTTGGGATGGTATCATAATTTCACCCACATAGCATGTGCATGTACAAAACGGACAATGGTAGCATGTTCGTGTGTTACAAAGTTGGCATGGTATCATCATAATAGTTGTGGGAGAAAGTCTTCACTTTTTCTTCGCTTGTGTCATTTGCTTATTGCGCCGTAACCATGGATAATCTTCATTGTTTATCAGGATGCTTGGGTCAGCCTTGACATTGAAGGGAGGAATTTCATGAAACTTTTCATAATCTTCAGACATGTCTGTCTTGCCGTCCACTCCCAGGATGTCCCTTTTTCCTGAAAGAACTATGTGGTGCTTTGGCTCATCGTATGATGTATTCGCTTCCTTATCTTTTCTTTTTCTCGGTTTGGTAGACATGTCCTTCACATAGATAACCTGTGCCACATCATTGGCTAGGATGAACGGTTCGTCAGTGTACCCAAGATTTTTCAGATCCACTGTTGTCATTCCGTACTGTGGGTCTACCTGTACCCCGCCGCCTAACAGATTGACCCATTTGCACTTAAACAAAGGGACCTTAAAATCAGGTCCGTAGTCAAGTTCCCATATGTGCACTATGTAACCATAATATGTATCCTTTCCGCTCTCGGTTGCTGCATCAAAGCGGACACCGCTGTTTTGGTTGGTGCTCTTTTGATCTTGGGCGATCGTGTAAAATGTATTCCCATTTATCTCGTATCCTTTGTAAGTCAATACAGTCAAAGATGGTCCCCTGCACAACAAGTGCAACTCATCACAAACAGTGTTGTCACCTCTGAGACGTGTTTCCAACCAACTGCTGAAAGTCCTGATGTGTTCACATGTAATCCAGTCGTTGCACTGCTCCGGGTGTTTGGAGCGCAGACTGTTCTTGTGTTCATCGACATACGGGGTCACCAAGGTAGAGTTCTGTAGAACTGTGTAGTGTGCTTGAGACCAAGAATATCCGTCCCTGCATATTATTGAGTCTCTTCCAAGAGTGCCTTTTCCAGTCAGTCTCCCCTCATACCGCGATTTAGGGAGACCTATCTTGTTAAGGCCAGGAATGAAGTCAACACAAAACCCGATAACATCCTCTGTTTGATGGCCCATGGAGATGCTTCCTTCTGGCCTAGCGCGATTACGGACATATTTCTTTAGGACTCCCATGAACCTCTCAAAGGGGAACATATTGTGTAGAAATACGGGCCCCAGGATGACAATCTCGTCGACTAGATGAACTAGGACGTGCGTCATGATATTGAAGAAGGATGGTGGGAACACCAGCTCGAAACTGATAAGACATTGCGCCACATCACTCCTTAGCCTTGGTACGATTTCTGGATCGATCACCTTCTGAGAGATTGCATTGAGGAATGCACATAGCTTCACAATGGCTAATCGGACGTTTTCCGGTAGAAGCCCCCTCAATGCAACCGGAAGCAGTTGCGTCATAATCACGTGGCAGTCATGAGACTTTAGGTTCTGAAACTTTTTCTCTGGCATATTTATTATTCCCTTCATATTCGATGAGAAGCCAATCGTGACCTTCATACTGAGCAGGCATTCAAAGAAGATTTCTTTCTCTTCTTTCGTAAGAGCGTAGCTGGCAGGACCTTTATACTGCTTCGGAGGCATGCCATCTTTTTTGTGCAAACGTTGCAGGTCCTCCCGTGCCTCAGGTGTATCTTTTGTCTTCCCATACATGCCCAAGAAGCTTAGCAGGTTCACGCAAAGGTTCTTCGTCACGTGCATCACATCAATTGAGGAGCGGACCTCTAGGTCTTTCTAGTAGGGTAGGTCCCAAAATATAGATTTCTTCTTCCACATGGGTGTGTGTCCCTCAGCGTCATTCGGAACAGCTAGTCCACCGGGACCCTTTCCAAAGATTACGTAGTGTAAATCATTGACCATAGCAAGCACGTGATCACCGGTGCGCATGGTGGGCTTCTTCCGGTGATCTGCCTCGCCTTTGAAATGCTTGCCTTTCTTTCGACATTGATGGTTGGTCGGAAGAAATCGACGATGGCCCAGGTACACATTCTTCCTGCATTTGTCCAGGTATATACTTTCAGTGTCATCTAAACAGTGCGTGCAAGTGTGGTATCCTTTGTTTGTCTGTCCTGAAAGGTTACTGAGAGCGGGCCAATCGTTGATGGTCACGAACAGCAACGCCTTATGGTTAAATTCCTCCTGTCTGTGCTCATCCCACGTACGTACACCCTTTTCATTCCACAGCTGTAAAAGTTCTTCAACTAATGGCCTTAGGTACACATCAATTTCGTTGCCGGGTTGCTTAGGGCCTTGGATGAGAACTGGCATCATAATGAACTTCCGCTTCATGCACATCCAAGGAGGAAGGTTATACATACATAGAGTCACGGGCCAGGTGCTGTGATTGCTGCTCTGCTCCCCGAAAGGATTAATGCCATCCGCGCTTAAAGCAAACCATACATTCCTTGGATCCTTTGCAAACTCATCCCAGTACTTTCTCTCGATTTTTCTCCACTGCGACCCGTCAGCGGGTGCTCTCAACTTCCCATCTTTCTTTCCGTTCTCACTGTGCCATCGCATCAACTTGGCATGCTCTTCGTTTTTGAACAGACGTTTCAACCGTGGTATTATAGGAGCATACCACATCACCTTCACAGGAACCCTCTTCCTGGGGGGCTCGCCGTCAACATCACCAGGGTCATCTCGTCTGATCTTATACCGCAATGCATCGCATACCGGGCATGCGTTCAGATCCTTGTATGCACCACGGTAGAGGATGCAGTCATTAGGGCATGCATGTATCTTCTCCACCTCCAATCCTAGAGGGCATACGACCTTCTTTGCTGCGTATGTACTGTCAGGCAATTCGTTATCCTTTGGAAGCTTCTTCTTCAATATTTTCAGTAGCTTCTCAAATCCTTTGTCAGCCACAGCATTCTCTGCCTTCCACTGCAGCAATTCCAGTACGGTACCGAGCTTTGTGTTGCCATCTTCGCAATTGGGGTATAACCCTTTTTTGTGATCCTCCAACATGCGATCAAACTTCAGCTTCTCCTTTTGACTAATGCATTGCGTCCTTGCATCGACAATGACCCGGCGGAGATCATCATCATCGGGAACATCATCTGGTTCCTCTTGATCTTTAGCATCTTCACCCGTTGCAGCATCATTGGGCACATCGTCTGGTTCCTCTTGATCTTCACCAACTCCCCCCGTTGAAGCATCACCGTATTCAGGGGGCACATAGTTGTCATCGTAGTCTTCTTCTTCGCCGTCTTCCATCATAACCCCTATTTCTCCGTGCCTCGTCCAAACATTATAGTGTGGCATGAAACCCTTGTAAAGCAGGTGGGAGTGAACGATTTTCTGGTTAGAGTAAGACCTCGTATTCCCACGTTCAGTGCATGGACAACACATAAAACCATTCTGCTTGTTTGCCTCAGCCGCATCGAGAAACTCATGCACGCCCTTAATGTACTCGCGGGTGTGTCTGTCACCATACATCCATTGCCGGTTCATCTGCGTGCATTATATATAATTAAGTGTCCAAATTAATAGAAGTTCATCATCACATTAAAACCAAAGTGCATACATAGTTCTCATCTAACAACATATAGCTCTCCAGAGCATCTAATTAATTAAACCATACATTGAAACTATGTAAAACATTTCAATGCGAAAACAAATGCGATCATAATCGCAACCAAGGTAACAATTGATCCAACGGCATAATGATACCAAGCCTCGGTATGAATGGCATATTTTCTAATCTTTCTAATCTTCAAGCGCATTGCATCCATCTTGATCTTGTGATCATCGACGACATCCGCAACATGCAACTCCAATATCATCTTCTCCTCCTCAATTTTTTTTATTTTTTCCTTCAACAAATTGTTTTCTTCTTCAACTAAATTTAACCTCTCGACAATAGGGTCGGTTGGCATTTCCGATTCACATACATCCTAGATAAATAAAATCTATGTCACTTTGGTCGGCATAATTTTCATAAACAATAAATGAACCAATAGTTATAAAGATAATATACATACCACATCCGAATCATAGATAGGACGAGGGCCGACGGGGGCGGATACCAAAACCATCGCACTATATAAGATGCAATAATAAATGTAAGAAAATGATACAAGTATCTATCTAAACATACAAGTAAGAATATTTTTCCTTTCAGAAAGAAGATAAGAACAAGAGGCTCACCACGGTGGTGTCGGTGATGAGATCGGCGTGGGTGATCGACGGCGGTGAAGACGGGGACGGGGCATGACGGGCCGCTAAATCTAGACAAATCTTGAGGAAAATGGAGCTTGGAGGTCGAGCTTCGAGAGGAGAAAGATTAAGTAGTGTGGCTCGGACATTCCATCGAACACCTCATGTGCATAGGAGGTGAGCTAGAGCACCACAAAGCCCTCTCCCCCTCGGCCAGAGAAAAACAGAGCACTGGCGTGCTCTGCTCGCGCGAGGGGTATATATAGGCACCTCATTCGTCCTGGTTGGTGACATGAGCCGGGACTAAAGGGGAGCCTTTGGTCCCGGTTCAAGCCACCAACCGGGACCAATGGTGGTGGGCCAGGAGCGAGGCCCATTGGTCCCGGTTCATCCCACCAACCGAGACCAAAAGGTCCAGATGAACCGGGACCAATGGCCCACGTGGCCCGGCCGGCCCCCTGGGCTCACAAACCGGGACCAATGCCCACATTGGTCCCGGTTCTAGACTGAACCGGGACTAATGGGCTGACCCGGCCTGGACCAAAGCCCTGTTTTCTACTAGTGTGTTGTGAAGATTACCTCACTTGCGACATTGCTTTCAATGTGGTTATGCCTCTAAGTCGTGCTTCGACACGTGGGAGATATAGCCGCATCGAGGGTGTTACAAGTTGGTAATCATAGCCTTCCCCGACCTTAGGAGCCCCCTGCTTGACTGCTTGAACATAGGTTGTTCTAGGATCACTTCTTGATCATACATTCTCGAACGTGCTTTGCCTTCTCTTCTCGCTCTCAGTTTGCGTATGTTAGCCACCATATATGCTAGTGCTTGCAGCAGCTCCACCTCATACCTTTTACCTACCTATAAGCTTAAATAGTCTTGATCGTGAGGGTGTGAGATTGCTGAGTCCCCGTGACTCATAGATTACTTCCAAAACCAGATGCAGGGACCGATGATACCATTCCAGGAGATGCGACTGAGCTCAAGTGGGAGTTCGATGAGGACTCAGGACGTTACTACGTTTCCTTTCCAGATGATCAGTAGTGGAGCCCAGTTGGGGCGATCGGGGACATTATGCATTTGGGGTTGTCTTTATTTTGGTTCCGTAGTCGGACCTTGATTGTATCTGGATGATTGTAATGATATATTTATGCTATTGTGTGACGTGGCGATTGTAAGCCAACTATGTACCTCTTTCCTTATTCAGTACATGGGATGTGTAAAGATTACCCCTCTTGCGACATTGCCTACAATGCGGTTATGCCTCTAAGTCGTGCTCCGACACGTGGGAGATATAGCCGCATCGTGGGTGTTACAAGTTGGTAATCAGAGCCTTCCCCGACTTAGGAGCCCCCTGCTTGATCGAATCGCTGGCGTTGTTGAGTCTAGAAAAATGTTTTGAGTCTTTTAGGATTATATATATCGGAGAGTAGGATTCTTTTTACTCCTCAGTCCCTTCGTCGCTCTGGTGAGGCATCCTGACGTAGAGTTTTGACTCTTCTCTTCTCAAATTTCACTAAAAAATTTAGGATCACACGGGTATCTTGGAATCGTTCCGATGGTTTTGTGACGAGAACATTGTTCTTGGTGCCTCCTGACATTTAGGGGTTGTGGCAGTGTCCCGGGGAGTTGAGCTCCGAGGTGTTGTCATCACAATTTTATCGTTGCAGTCTGGAATACCTGAGTTTCGCCGACATCGAAAATCTCTTTTATGCAGTTGTTGGTGAGATAACCTCGACGCCACCCAGTACTGGGGCGGGAGTTCGGGAGTATTGCCATAACTCGTATAACGGATGCTTTTCGAAGGTTGAGGTAAATGATTTCCGAAGGTTTCTTGGTTATGTGTTGAAGGATGGATACAGCTGGATGTAGGATTTGCTAGCTTTGGGTGAGATATTATGCTTCCCCTGTATCCCCAACACCTGATTGCATAACCGGGAAAGTTCGGGAGTTTCATAGGTGGGAATTCATGTAGCTCTAGTATTTCTTCCGCGAATATTTGGTTTGTGATTGGGTAATCCTCACCAAGTATTTGTTCTTGTCCGTACCTTGTTGTTTTATTCGTCTACCTCTATCTAAGTGGCTTCTCAATTTATGGAAGTGTGACCATTTCAATTGGAATGCATTCGTTCATTTTGTTCGAATGTTAAGACTACATGTTGCAATTTCGATCCATTTGATTCAGCTTGAATATATGTCTGTCAAGATGCTAACGGATGTCACCCTCTTCAGGATGGCTCCTCCAACGTGTCTGAATCCGGACCGCCGCCACCACCTCCACCTCCGGAGGCATGGCAAGCTGTGATGGCCACTACCAATGCCAACACGCAGATGCTTATGCAACTCTTGCAAGAGCGCAACCAAGGAAATCAAGGCCATGGCAACAATCAGAATCAGTTTGCTACACTCAACCAGTTCCTCGCAAACCAGCCAAAGACCTTCAGTAACTGTGTCGAGGCAACAGACGCTGATGATTGGCTCGTGGATATCTGCAAGCATTTCGAGTGCAGCAACGTCAGGCCTGAGGACTTTGTCAAGTTTGCTTCGTTCCAACTCAAAGACCAAGCTGCAGAGTGGTATCAGCAATACAAAGATTCCAGAGGAGGTCGTGTGATTACCTGGGATGAATTCCGTCAAGACTTCAAAGCTCACCACATTCCTCAGAGTGTTGTTGAGAGCAAGCGTGAGGAGTTCCGCAATCTGAAGCAAGGCAGCTTGTCTGTTTACCAGTATAACATCATGTTCCAGAAGCTCGCTCGTTTCGCTAAGCAAGACGTCCCTGACGAGAAGAGCATGATTTATCAGTTCAGAGGTGGCCTCAGAGAAGATCTCCAACTAGCTCTTGTGCTTTTTGAGCCGCGAGAAGTACGATGAGTTCTACAACATGGCACTGAAACAAGAGACTTCTCAACTCAAGTGCGATGCTTCCAAGAAATGAGTCAGGGATGCAACTCCTTCCTCAACTCAGGTGGTAACTAAGCAGCAAAAGTATTGGTTGCCTCCTCCTCCGTTCCATCAACCTTATCAGCAGAAGAGCAAAGGTGGCAATGGGTCTTCCCACCCACCCAACCCAGGCTTTTAGAACAAGACTTCGTCTCATGCTCCAAGATCAAGTGCTCTGTATCACCGTCCGCTCTCAGAGGTTACGTGCAACAAGTGTCAGCAAAACGGTCATTGTGCCAACAAATGCTTCAATCAGAGGTGTCTTCCTCCTCCTCCTGTGAGATCTGCCAGCACCGCAGTGGTCAAGCATAATCCCAAGCATGCCAAGGTCAACATGATGAACGCAGCTCAGGCAGAGGACTCGTCAGATGTGATTATGGGTAACCTTCTTGTTAACGATATTCCTGCAAAAGTTCTTTTTGACACTGGTGCATCGCTTTCTTTCATTTCAAGACCTTTTGTTGCCAAGCATGATTTTGTGACCAAAAAGATTCCTTTCCCGTTGAAGATTGTGTCCCCGGGCAAGCAAATGACATCTAACAATTGCGTCCCGGATGTTTCTATCACGTTGGGCGACTATAAGTTTCTATCCTCTCTAGTGGTCCTTGGTACCTCGGATATTGATCTTATTCTTGGAATGGACTGGCTTTCTAAGCACAAGGCTCAGCTTGATTGTGCTGCCAGGCAGATTCAATTGGCACATTCGTCTGAGGGTGTAATCGTCTTTACCGCTCGTGATGATACCATTCGACTGTTTTCTCTCAATGAGAAGGGCGAGTTGGATGCCATTTCTCAGATTCCAGTCGTTTGTGAATATCAAGACTTCTTTCCAGAAGAGCTTCCAGGAATGCCTCCTCACCGTCCAGTTGAATTCGTCATCGATCTTGAGCCTGGCACGGAACCTGTTTGCAAACGTCCTTACAAGCTTGGACCTGAAGAGTTGAAGGAGCTGAAGAAACAACTCGTAATTCAAGAGCGTATGGGTCTCATCCGACCAAGTTCTTCTCCATGGGGTTGTGGTGTTCTTTTTGTCAAGAAGAAGGATGGAACGGACCGACTTTGTGTCGACTACCATCCATTGAACAAGAAGACCATAAAGAACAAGTACCCACTTCCCAACATCAATGAGCTTTTCGAACAACTCAAAGGTGCTCAAGTATTCTACAAGCTTGACCTTCGTATGGGTTATCATCTGATTCGCATTCAAGAAGATATCCCCAAGACAGCATTCAGAACAAACTATGGTTCATATGAATACACTGTCATGTCTTTCGGCCTTGTCAATGCACCTCCAACATTCTCTCGCATGATGAACTTCATCTTCAACGCCTATACAAATGACTTCGTCTTGGTCTACCTCGATGACATTTTGGTCTTTTCCAAGAACAAGGAGGTCATGCCAAGCACTTGATATTGGTGCTGGATAAACTCAGAGAACATCAGTTCTATGCGAAGTTTTCAAAGTGCGAGTTTTGGCTCGATGAGGTTCTCTACCTTGGGCATATCATCTCTGCCAAGGGCATAGCTGTTAATCCTGAGAAGGTGTCTGCAATTGTGAATTGGGAACCGCCTCAGAATGTGAAGCAACTCCGCAGCTCCCTTGGGCTCGCAAGCTATTGTCGAAGGTTCGTTGAGAACTTCTCTAAGATCGCGAAGCCTCTTTCCAACCTTCTCCAGAAGCATGTGAAGTATGTCTGGTCGCCTGAATGTGACATCACTTTCAACACCCTCAAAGAGAAGTTAGTCACTGCTCCAGTTCTGACTCCTCCTGATGAATCCAAACCATTCGAGGTCTTCTGTGATGCTTCCCTCCAAGGTCTCGGTGCAGTGTTGATGCAAGAGAATAAAGTTGTGGCCTATACCTCTCGCCAGTTGAAGCCCAACGAAAAGAACTACCCCACTCACGACCTCGAGTTGGCGGCAGTTGTCCATGCTCTTTTAACATGGAGACATCTCTTATTGGGAAGGAAAGTGGACATCTTCACTGATCATAAGAGTCTCAAGTACATCTTCACTCAGCCCAACCTCAACCTCAGGCAGACTCATTGGGTCGAAATGATTCAAGAGTATAATCGGAGTATTGAATATACTCCAGGCAAGGCCAATGTCATTGCTGACGCATTGAGCAGAAAGGCTTACTGCAACAGTTTGATTCTCAAGCCCTATCAACCAGAGCTTTGTGAAGCTTTCCGCAAACTTAATCTCCAAGTTTTTCCTCAAGGATTTCTTTCCAACCTCCAAGTCTCTCCTACTTTGGAAGATCATATTCGCGAGGCTCAACTTCTTGATGCTATGGTGAAGAAGGTTAAGATTGGGATTGCCAAGAGCCAACCTAAGTACAAGTGTTATCGTCTTGATGACAAGGATACTCTATTCTTCGAGGATCGAATTGTTGTTCCTAAAGGTGACCTTCGTAAAGTCATTATGAACGAAGCTCACAATTCACTCATCTCTATTCACCCTGGAAGTATAAAGATGTACCATGACTCAAGCAGTCGTATTGGTGGACTTGAATGAAGCGCGAGATTGCTCAGTTCGTGAATGAATGTGATGTCCACAGAAGAGTGAAAGCAGAACACCAACGACCAGCTGGTCTCCTCCAACCTCTTGCCATTCCAGAATGGAAGTCTGACCATATTGAGATGGACTTCGTGACTGGATTTCCAAAGTCCAAGCGTGGCAATGATGCTATCTTCGTTGTCATCGACAAACTCACTAAAGTGGCTCAT
The DNA here is from genome assembly GCF_003073215.2 of Triticum urartu. NCBI lineage: Eukaryota > Viridiplantae > Streptophyta > Magnoliopsida > Poales > Poaceae > Triticum > Triticum urartu. Next base: position 209,386,686 of record NC_053027.1, on the reverse strand, counting down.
TTTCTTCCCATCAAAGAATCTATCACAGCAGCTCAGTTGGCAGAGCTATATACCTTCAGATCGTGGCAGCATATTTACCTCTAAGTTCTGGGATTCTTTTCAGAAGGCCATGGGCACCAACATTCGCTTCAGCACAGCTTTTCATCCTCAAACTAGTGGCCAAGTCGAGCGAGTCAATCAGATTCATGAAGATATGCTCAGGGCATGTGTCATTTCTTTCGGTATGAAGTGGGAAGATTGTCTTCCATATGCCGAGTTCTCCTACAACAACAGCTTCCAAGCGAGTTCGGGTAAGGCCCCATTCGAGATTCTCTATGGCAGGAAGTGTCGTAGTCCTCTTAACTAGTCAGAGACTGGTGAACGCCAACTTCTTGGCAATGACTTGATCACAGAGGCTGAAGAAATGTGCAAAGTCACTCGTGAAAATCTCAAAGCCGCGCAATCGCGCCAGAAGAGTTACTATGATAGCAAGCATCGTGACTTGGCTTTCGAGATCGGAGACCAGGTCTACCTCCGTGTCTCTCCAATGAAAGGTACTTGTCGCTTTGGTATCAAAGGGAAGCTTGCCCCTAGATACGTGGGTCCTTTCAAGATAATTGGCAAAAGAGGCGAACTCGCCTATCAACTTGAGCTTCCATTCAACTTTGCAAATGTGCACGACGTATTTCACGTGTCTCAGCTCCGCAAGTGTTTCAAGACTCCTGACCGCACCATCAACTTCGAAGAGATCAACCTCCAAGAAGACATGTCTTATCATGAGCATCCTGTTGCTATTCTTGAAGAAACTGAGCGCAAGACTCGCAACAAGTCTATCAAATTCCTGAAAGTGAAGTGGTCACATCATTCCGACCGTGAAGCCACCTGGGAATGCGAGGACCACCTCTATTCCGAATAACTGGAGTTTTTCCAATCCTAGATCTCAAGATGAGATCCTTTCGTAGTGGTGGAGTGTTGTAACACCCCATATGTAACCTGCCATATTTGTATTCCAACTCTTGCCATTTCCGGCACTAAGTTATGATATTTCCTCGTTGTCGGGTTTTGTCTCTGTGTGCTTTTGTCTTGTCATGCATCTCATATCATGTCATCATGTGCATCGCATTTGCATACATGTTCGTCTCAAGCATCCGAACATTTTCCCCATTGTCCGTTTTGCATTCCGACGCTCCTATGTCCTCCGGTGTCCCCTTTTACCTCTTTTCATGTGTGGATGTTAAACGTTCTCGGATTGGACTGAGACTTGCCAAGCGACCTTGGTTTACTACCGGTAGACCGCCTGTCAAGTTTCGTGTCATTTGGACTTCGTTTGATACTCCAACGGTTAACCGAGGAACCGAGAAGGCCTCGTGTGTGTTGCAGCCCAACACCCCTCAAAACTGGCCCAAAACTCACCTAAACCCCCTCCATCATCTAGGTCGTTCGATCACGATCGCGTGGCCGCAAACCGTGCTCAATTTGGAGCCTCCTAGCTCCCACTACCTATAAAAAGGCACTTCCCCCGAAAATCCCGAATCTCTTCCTACCCTAACCCTAGTCTCCTTCCTCCTCCAGCCGCCGGACGTGTCCGGCCGGGCCGGACACACCCGCCCCGCTCCCACCGTCCAACCACCGCTCGCCACATGGCTGCCGCGGAGCCCCACTTCACCGCCAACCGCGCCGGCCCGCCGAAGCCCACCGCGGGCCCTCCCGGCCCGGCACCGCCGCCCGACGCCGCCCGCATCGCGCGCCGCCCACTCCGCCACACTACGCCGCTCACCGGCCCCGCCACCTCCACCGCGCGCCCTGCTGCCGCCGCCATCGACCTCCTCGCGCGGTCGCCGCCCCGCCGTCGACCTCCGACGCCGCGCCGCCTCGCGCTCGCGCTGGAGCCGCCGTCCTCGCCGCGCCGCTCGAGACCCGCTCCGGCCACCGCCTCCTCCGATCCGGCCATTCCCCCTCGTGCTGGCGAGCTTCCTCAACTCCGGCTGCCTCGTGTACTGCTCCGACGACGAACCTCGGGAAGCATGCAGATCTGGATCCAAAACCCTAGGGTTGACTTTTGCCCTAACCCCAGTATTTTTAGTGTTTTTCATCGCATCATATATCTTCATCCGTGGCTCCGTTTTGGGCGTGTAGCATGTCAAATTGTTCGTCTCGACGAGTACTTCATTTCATTCCATTGCACTATGTTCATTTGAGCTCAGCTTGATGCCCCAAATGCTATTGCAATAGTGCTATGCAATGTTAGTTTCAAATTCTTATCAGTAATTGGACATTTGTCATTTTTTCCATGTTTAATGTGTGCCTCTTATGAACTTGAGCCCTACATGTGTTTTGAAGTATGCCATGCCATCTTTACAAGGGTGTATTGTTGGGGAACGTTGTAGAAAACAAAAAATTTCCTACGGTTTCACCAAGATCCATCTAGGAGTTCATCTAGCAACGAGTGATTGGATTGCATCTACATACCTTTGTAGATCACACGCGGAAGCGTTCAAAGAACGGGGATGAGGAAGGCGTACTCGACGTGATCCAAATCACCGGAGATCCTAGCGCCGAACGGACGGCACCTCCGCGTTCAACACACGCACGGTCAGCGTAACGTCTCCTTCTTCTTGATCCAGCAAGGGGAAGGAGAGGTTGAGGAAGATGGCTCCAGCAGCAGCACGACGGCGTGGTGTTGATGGAGCTGCAGTACTCCGGCAGGGCTTCGCCAAGCACTATGGAGGAGGAGGATGTGTTGGAGAGGTAGAGGGAGGCACCAAAGATGTGTTATGAGAGGCCCTCCTTCCCCACTATATATAGGGAGTCCAAGGGGTGGGGACGCCGGCCCTAGGAGATCCAATCTCCTAGGGGGCGGCCAAGGGAGGAATCCCTCCCCCCAAGGCACCTAGGGGGTGCCTTCCCCCTTTGCGACTCTTCCCTTCTTGAACCCTAGGCGCATGGGCCTCTTGGGGCTGGTGCCCTTGGCCCATGTAGGCCAAGGCGCACCCCCTACAGCCCATGTGGCCCCCCGGGGCAGGTGGCCCCACCCGGTGGACCCCTGGGACCCTTCCGGTGGTCCCGGTACAATACCGGTGACCCCGAAACTTGTCCCGATGCCCGAAATAGAACTTCCTATATATAATTCTTTACCTTCTGGACTATTCCGGAACTCCTCGTGACGTCCGGGATCTCATCCGGGACTCCGAACAACATTCGGGTTACTGCATATACATAGCCTACAACCCTAGCGTCACCGAACCTTAAGTGTGTAGACCCTACGGGTTCGGGAGACATGTAGACATGACCGAGATCGCTCTCCGGCCAATAACCAACAGCGGGATCTGGATACCCATGTTGGCTCCCACATGCTCCTGATGATCTCATCGGATGAACCACGATGTCGAGGATTCAGCAACCCCGTATACAATTCCCTTTGTCAATCGGTATGTTACTTGCCCGAGATTCGATCGTCGGTATCCCAATACCTCGTTCAATCTCGTTACCGGCAAGTCACTTTACTCGTACCGTAATGCATGATCCCGTGACCAGACACTTTGGTCACTTTGAGCTCATTATGATGATGCATTACTGAGTGGGCCCAGAGATACCTCTCCGTCATACGGAGTGACAATCCCAGTTGATCCGTGTCCACAACAGACACTTTCGGAGATACCCGTAGTATACCTTTATAGTCACCCAGTTACGTTGTGACGTTTGGTACAACCCAAAGCACTCCTACGGTATCTGGGAGTTACACGATCTCATGGTCTAAGGAAAAGATACTTGACATTGGAAAACTCTAGCAAACGAACTATACGATCTTGTGCTATGTTTAGGATTGGGTCCTTGTCCATCACATCATTCTCCTAATGATGTGATCTCGTTATCAATGACATCCAATGTCCATAGTCAGGAAACCATGACTATCTGTTGATCAACGAGCTAGTCAACTAGAGGCTTACTAGGGACATGTTGGTGTCTTTTATTCACACATGTATTACGATTTCCGGATAACACAATTATAGCATGAATAAAGACAATTATCATGAACAAGGAAATATAATAATAATGCTTTTATTATTTCCTCTAGGGCATATTTCCAACAGTCTCCCACTTGCACTAGAGTCAATAATCTAGTTACATTGTGATGAATCGAACACCCATGGAATTCTGGTGTTGATCATGTTTTGCTCTAGGGAGAGGTTTAGTCAACGGATCTGCTACATTTAGGTCCGTATGTATTTTACAAATATCTATGTCTCCATCTTGAACATTTTCACGAATGGAGTTGAAGCGACGCTTGATGTGCCTTGTCTCTTTTGAAACCTGGGCTCCTTGGCAAGAGCAATAGCTCCAGTGTTGTCACAGAAGAGCTGATGGCCCCGACGCATTGGGTATGACTCCTAGGTTGATGATGAACTCCTTCACCCAAATTGCTTCATGCGCTGCCTCCGAGGCTGCCATGTACTCCGCTTCACATGTAGATCCCGCCACGACGCTCTGCTTGCAACTGCACCAGCTTACTGCCCCACCATTCAAAATATACACATATCCGGTTTGTGACTTGGAGTCATCCAGATCTGTGTTGAAGCTAGCGTCGACGTAACCTTTTACGACGAGCTCTTCATCACCTGCATAAACGAGAAACATTTCCTTAGTCCTTTTCAGGTACTTCAGGATATTCTTGACCGCTGTCCAGTGTTCCTTGCCGGGATTACTTTGGTACCTTCCTACCAAACTTACGGCAAGGTTTACATCAGGTCTGGTACACAGCATGGCATACATAATAGAACCTATGGCTGAGGCATAGGGGATGACACTCATCTCTTCTATATCTTCTGTCGTGGTCGGACATTGAGCTGAGCTCAATTTGTGTATGTTAGCCACCATATATGCTAGTGCTTGCTGCAGCTCCACCTCATACCTTTTACCTACCTATAAGCTTAAATAGTCTTGATCACGAGGGTGTGAGATTGCTGAGTCCCCGTGACTCACAGATTACTTTCGAAACCAGATGCAGGGACCGATGATACCATTCCAGAATATGCGAGTGAGCTCAAGTGGGAGTTCGATGAGGACTCATGACGTTACTACGTTTCCTTTCCAGACGATCAATAGTGGAGCCCAGTTGGGGCGATCGGGGACATTATGCATTTGGGGTTGTCTTTATTTCGGTTCCATAGTCGAACCTTGTTTGTATCTAGATGATTGTAATGATATATTTATGCTATTGTGTGACGTGGCGATTGTAAGCCAACTATGTACCTCTTTCCTTATTCAGTACATGGGATGTGTAAAGATTACCCTTCTTGCGACATTGCCTTCAATGCGGTTATGCCTCTAAGTCATGCTCCGACACATGGGAGGTATAGCCGCATCGAGGGTGTTAGAATAAAGATTCTACAATCTCATCGTGGACGTGAGTACATGAGCCGAGTTTGATAATCATCTAAAAAGGTGAGGTATAGTACCTCAGCTCACACCTCCGGGTACACCACAGAGAAATGGTGTGTCGGAATGGAGGAATCGTACCTTGTTAGACATGGTTCGATCTATGATGAGCAAATCGGACTTACCCTTATCATTTTGGGGATATGCTGTGGAAACTGCTGCTTTTACACTCAACCGAGTACCATCTAAATCCGTAGACAAGACACCACATGAGATGTGGACTGGGAAAAGTACCAAGTTGTCTTTTCTAAAGATTTGGGGTTGTGAAGCATTTGTCAAGCGACTTATGTCGGACAAGCTAACACCCAAGTCGGATAAATGCATATTCCTGGGATATCCGAGGGAAACCTTGGGATATAGCTTCTACAGCCGTGAAGAGAACAAAGTGTTTGTTGCTTGGAATAGGGTCTTCCTTGAGAAAGAGTTTCTCGAGAGGGAAGCCAGTGGGAGGCAGGTGCAGCTCGAAGAAATTCGAGAACCACTTGTGGAAAACTCGGCTGATGATGTGTTCATACCGGCGTCTGTCAGGGAACCCGAGCTGGAAGCGGCACCAGAACCACGAAGGTTGGAAAATTTGTGCAGAGTGCGCGATGTCTTATTGCTGGAAAGCGATGAGCCACGTACATATGCGGAAGCAATGGTGAGCCCAGATTCTGAGGCATGGATGGAGGCCATGAGATCGAAGTTAAAGTCCATGGATGAAAATCAAGTCTGGGACTTGGTTGACCCACCGCCTGGTGTCACTGCCATTGGTTGTGAATGGGTCTTTAAGAAGAAAACTGATGTGGATGGAAATGTTCACATCCACAAAGCTCGGCTTATCACTAAAGGCTATGGACAGGTTCAAGGAATTGACTACGACGAGACTACTCATCGGTAGCGATGTTGTAGTCGATAAGGATCGTACTAGCTATACCTACATATTTTCATTACGAGATATGGAAAATGGATATCAAAATGGCTTTCCTTAACAGAAATTTAACCGAGGACGTGTATATGATACAGCCCAAGGGTTTTGTCGACCCGACTAGCACTAGTAAGGTATGCAAGCTCAAGAGATCCATTTATGGTTTGAGGCAAGCATCTTGGAGCTAGAATATTCGTTTTGATGAGGTCGTCACCGGTATCAATTTGATCACAAGCGAAGAGGACGCTTGTTTATACAAGCAGTTGAGTAGGAGCTCGATAGTGTTTTTGATCTTGTATGTGGATGACATATTGCTGATCAGAAACGATGTTTCGATGCTGAACTCAGTCAAGGAATCATTGAATGGCAAGTTCTCAATGAAGGACCTTGGCGAGGCAGTGTATATTTTAGGCATTAAGATTTATAGAGATAGATCGAGGAGGCTGCTCGGATTGAGCCGGAGCACGCACATAGATAAGTGTTGAAGCAGTTCAACATGAGTGAGGCCAAGAGAGGGTTCTTGCCTGTCTCACATGGTATAAGGCTAAGCGAGACTCATAGTCCTTCAACATCTGATGAGCGAAGCAGGATGAGTTAGATTTCATATGCATGGGCAGTTGGATCCATCATGAATGCCATGATATGTACACGGCCTGACGTTGCTTTTCTAATCAGCCTAACAAGTAGATACAAGGAAAACTCAGGTGAGAGTCACTGGCGGCGGTAAATGCTATTTTGAAGTACCTAAAAAGGACTAAAGATATGTTCCTAGTTTATGGAGGTGAGGAAGAGCTCGTCGTAAGGGGTTACGCCGATGCTAGTTTCCAAACTAGTCGAGATGATTGTCGATCACAGTCTGGATTCGTGCATGTCATGAACAGAGGAGCAGTGAGCTGGACAAGTTCCAAGCAAGATACGGTGGCCATAGAAGCTGCAAAGGAAGGCGTTTGGATCCGGAACATTCTGGAAGATCTTGGTATTTTCCGAGCCTCGGTAAAATCGTTGGACCTTTATTGTGATAATTTTGGTGCCATTGCACAAGCCAAGGACCGATGAATCACCACAAGTCCGGACACATAGATCGGAAATATCACCTAATATGAAAGATCGTAAAGAGTGGTGATATAGAGTTATGCCAAATTCACACAGATGCAAATGTTGCAGATCCGCTAACTAAGCCGCTTCCACAACCCAAGCATGAGGGACATGTTAGAGCTATGGGCATACGATGTCTATTTGATTGACTCTAGTGCAAGTGGGAGACTGTTGGAAATATGCCCTAGAGGCAATCATGTATGATGATATTTCCTATGTGTTTGTGAATAAAGATAGTCCTTAGACATTATCAATGATGTGTATTGATAACCCACAAGTATAAGAGATCGCAACAGTTTTCGAGGGTAGAGTATTCAACCCAAATTTATAGATTCGACACAAGGGGAGCCAAAGAATATTTGAAGGTATTAGCAGTTTAGTTGTCAATTCAACCACACCTGGAGATTAATTATCTGCAACACTATGATCAGTAGCAAAGTAGTTTGATAGTTTTGATAGTAGTAACAGTAGCAACGGTAACTGAACAGTGATAGCAGTAGTTTGTAACAAGTGTAACAGTGATGATAGCAGTAGTAACTTAGCAAGATCAATAAGGATAAATTCGTAGGCATTGGATCGGTGACTTGTTGGATGATATTCATCATGAGATAGTTATAACCTAGGGCGATACGGCACTAGCTCCAGTTCATCGATATAATGTAGGCATGTATTCCGTAAATAGTCATACATGCTTTATTAAAAGAACTTGCATGACATCTTTTGTCCTACCCTCCCGTGGCAGTGGGGTCCATATTAGAAACTAAGGGATATTAAGGCCTCCTTTTAATAGAGAACCGGAACAAAGCATTAACACATAGTGAATACATGAACTCATCAAACTATGGTCATCACCGGGAGTGGGCCCGGTTGTTGTCACTCCGGGGTTGCCGGATCATAACTGTATTAGGTGACTATAACTTGCATGATCGGATCTAAAACATGGATATGATGATGAATTCATAAACGGTTCAGATCTGAAATCATGGCACCCGGGCCCAAAGTGACAAGCATTAAGCATGGCAAAGTCATAGCAACATCAATCAAAGAACATAGTGGATACTTGGGATTAGGCCCTAACAAAAATAACTCGATTACATGATGAATCTCATCCAACTCCTCACCGACGAGCGAGCCTATGAAGGAATTAATCACTCCCGGTGGGGAGCATCATGGAATTGGTGATGGAGATTGGTTGGTGATGACGAAGAATGAAGATCTCCCTCTCTGGAGCCCCAAATGGACTCTAGATCTGCCCTCCCGAGGAAGAACAAGGCCTTGCGGCAACTCCGTCTCGTGGATCGCGATAATTCTTTCTCCCTGTTTTTTTCTGGAATAATGTGAATTTATAGTATCAGGGGGGTCATCAGCGGGGCCACTAGGTGGGTACAACCCACCTGGGTGCGCCAGGAGAGGGGCGCGCCCTGGTGGGTTGTGCCCACCCAGGGGCCCTCTCCGGTGGGTCTTGGCTCCAGAAATTCTTATTATTTGTATAAAAAATCCTCAAAAAGTTTCGTTCCATTCCGAGAAATTTTATTTCTACACAAAAACAACATGATGGTAGTTCTGCTGAAAACAGTGTCAGTCCGGGGTTTGTTTCATTCAAATCATTCAAATTAGAGTCCAAAACAAGAGGAAAAGCGTGAGAAAAAGTAGATACGTTGGAGACGTATCAACTCCCCCAAGCTTAAACCTTTTCTTGTCCTCAAGCAATTCAATTGATAAACTGAAAGTGAAATACTTTTACGAACTCTTTTGCTCTTGTTTGCATAAATAAGCTTGAATAGCACCCAGGTTTTTAGCCAACATTATAACTAACCATGTCAACAATAACTCTTAAAGATTATAATGACTCATATCGATGACATAATCAACTAGCAAGCAATAATAAGATATCTCAAACAGCAACACGTTGTCAAAACAACCATGATATAATATGACAATAATGGTATCTCACTAGCCCTTTCTAAGACCGCGAAACATAAATGCAGAGCACCACCGAAGTTCAAGCAATGACTAAACATTGTAATTCATGGTAGAAAAGATCCAGTCATGATGCACCCAACATTAGCTATACACAATGCATAAATCATGACTGCTATGCTCTACTCAGTTTCTCGCGCTTGTTTATAGAAGGTGATGACACAACAAAAAGTAAATAGAAAGTCCCTTCGTAGAGGGAAGAAGTGATTTGCAGAGGTGACAAAGCTCCGTTTTAAAAACAGAGATAAATGATATTTTGATACATGCACCCTTCTTATTCACTTCACGACCATCAATTATCAACATCTTCCATGCTAAGCACGCTAGTGGCGGTCCCCAAGAAGAAAGTAGAGGTTTTGACTCCATTGGGAGTTTTTGATTGATTATGTAAGAGATGAACTCTTTTTGTATTTTGAAGTTTGGGACTAGGCATCCCTATTACCGCCCATTTCCTCATGCGATAGCGAGTGAATAAACACTCGACCTGAGGATAACATGCTTAGCACGGAGGATATCGACCACCTCCTGTCGTTCCATGAACAATCCAGACACACAACACGGATAAATTTTTTAGAAGTTTTTAGAGGTGGCACATGCAAATTTACTTAGGACGGCAGGGTATGGTGGACTCATCTGGAATAACTTTGGGTTCAAGGTTTTTGATGTACAAGCAGAATCCCCACTTAGTACAGGCGAAGGCTAGCAATTTAAGATTGGGAAGCGGCCAGCTAGAGAGCAACAACGATCATAACCAGGCATTATGCATAAGTAACATTGGACACTAGCATGAGTAGGATATGAACACCGTGAACATAAACATTATAGAGGCTATGTTCGTTTTGATTCAACTACATGCATGAACATGTACCAAGTCAATCCAATCGAACATTCAGAGGAGGATACCATATCATCATACTACATCACAATCATTTTAACGCTATGTGGATATCCAAGATAAATCATTATCCACTCCCAGCTACTTATGCATGGCATGAGAAACTATAATCTCTAATTGTCATTGCAAACATGTTTAATCATAACGAGCTAAATCATGGGCACTATGTTAAACATATTTACACAGACAAGACAAGTTGAGTTCATACCAGTTTCTCATCATCATTATTGTCTTTCACTTGCATGACCACATGATATCAAAATAATAATAGTGCAAGAGTGCCATGGACTAAGCTGGAATCTGCAAAACATTTTATTCAACAGGAGAAGACAAGGTAAAATGGGCTCTTATTAGTTCAACAGTTATTCATATGAGAGCCACTCAACATTTTCATCGTGGTCTTCTCCTCGGTACAACTCGAATAAAAGAAAAGAAATTCAGAGAAACACACTGAAATATTTTTGGAGTTTTTGGTTTTCTTAAGCAAGCAAATAAAAAGCAAAACCGAGAAAAACTATTTACACGGGAAAGCTCCCAACAAGCAAAAGAAGAATAAGGAAATCTTTTTGGATTTTCTTTTTAGTACTACTACTAAGCATGCATAGAAAGTAAATTAACTACAACTAATTTTTTTGGTTTTTCTAAAGTTTTTGAAACACACAAGAAGAAAGCAAGAAAATAAATCTAAGCATGGATGATACAATGAAAAAGTGTGGACACCGACAAATGGAATGATATGTGAACATGAATATAATGTCGGTGAGAAACATATTTGAACAAACATATTTGTGAGGATTTGGTGCTGGTCAAACTCATATGCGATGAAGTCGGTGAGACCGGCATTGGCAATGAATTGCAAGAACTCCTCATGAATTCCAGCTTCTTGCAGGAACGGGATGTGCGGCCATTCGCATGGTCGTACCTCTGCCAACCTCCGAGGGTGGAGATCATTGTCAGAAGACTCCCCAATAATACCCTTGGAGTTCTTCCTTGAGCCATATTTCCTGAAGATATTCATGTCTGTGTACAATTTTTCCTATGAACAAAAATCTGAATTTTTAGTTCACCAAATTTTTCCAACAAAACTTCACAAAACTAATAGCAACTACTCATAGGGATACATAGAGGCCATAGCAAGCATTCAAACTACTTAGAACACTAAGAATTCAACATGCAAGCACATCTACAGTAGCACCAAGAGTAGCTAATTATTCGAAGTATAAACCACTAAAACAAAAACTAATTGGACAAATGGTGGAGTCACATACCAAGCAACTATCTCCCGAAACAGTTTTGGAAATGGAGATTCAAGCAAAGAGATCGAAATTGGCAGCAAAATGAGCAAGAACACTAGAGAGAGAGAGAGCAAGAGTGATTTTTTCTAGAGGTAGGTGACAATGCAGGCTAAAGAGATAAGTGAAGGGGCCCACGTGGGGACCACAACCCCCCAGGGCATGCTAGGGGGTGCTGGCACGCCCAGGTGGGTTGTGCCCACCTGGTGCACCCCCCTCTTGGTTATTTTTGCACCAAAAATGCTTAAATATTCAGGAAAAAATCATATAAAATTTTTGGGGCATTCTAAAGACTTTTATTTTTGGGTCATTTTTTATTGCATGGGAAATTCAGAAAATAGACAGAACATGGCATTTTATTATATTTAACTAATAAAAACAGAGAATAAAAAGTAGGGACAGAAAGTAGTGCTTACTAAATTCATCAACTTCATACCGTTCAAAAATGATTCATTAATAAGGTTGATCAAGTCTTATTAACAACCATTTTCGATTAGTATGAAACCGAAGAACTTTTGTAAATCACTAAGTTACCTCAATGGGGATATGCATTTCCCCAACAATAAGCATTTCATATTTCTTTTTGATAGTAGGTAGAGGTATTTGAAAACTTCCAATAATGATTGTCGAAGATTTTTCAATAACATTAATACCATTCACTTGGAATTGTTTCTCCGGAAAGTGCACCGTATGCTCATTACCATTGATATGAAAAGTGACCTTGCTTTTATTGCAATCATTAACTGCCCCTGGAGTATTCAAGAAGGGTCTACCAAGGATAATCGACATGTTGTCATCCTCGGGCATCTCAAGTATAACAAAGTCAGTCAAAATAGTAACATTAGCAACAACAACGGGCTCATCCTCACAAATACCGATAGGTATGGCAGTTGATTTATCAGCCATTTGCAAAGATATTTCAGTAAGTGTGAGTTTATTCAAGTCAAGTCTTTTATACAAAGAGAAAGGCATAACACTAACACCACCTCCTAAATCACACAAAGCAGTTTTCACATAATTCTTTTTGATAGAGCAAGGTATAGTTGGTATACCGGGATCTCCAAAAATTTTAGGTACTCCATCTTTAAAAGTATAATTAGCAAGCATAGTGGAGATTTTAGCTTCCGGTATTTTTCTCTTATTTGTGATGATGTCTTTCATATACTTTGCATAAGGAGGCATTTTCAGGATATCAGTCAAGCGAGTACGCAAAAAAGACTGGCCTCAGCATTTCAGCAAAGCATTCAAATTCTTCATCATCATTCTTTTTAGTTGACTTGGGTGGAAAAGGCATAGGTTTTTGAACCCACGGTTCTCTTTCTTTATAGTGTTTTCTAGCAGCAAAGTCTCTTTTGTCATATCTTTATTTTTAGGTTGTGGGTTATCAAGATCAACAGGTGGTTCTATCTCAACATCATTATCTGGATCTTTTTCATTGGTTGGTTGAGAGTCTTCATGAACCTCATCATTATCTTTTTCATTGTCATTAGGTGAGTGCTCATTACCATATTGAGTTTCAGCATCAGAGATAGAAATTTCATTTTCATTATCAGGAGGTTTTTCTATTTCAGGTTCACTAGAAGTGTGCAGAGCCCTATCATGTTTCCTTTTATTTTTCTTTCTAGAAGGACTAGGTGCACTAGTGTTAGCTCTTTCTGAATCTTGTTCAATTCTTCTAGGTTTACCCTCAGGATAAAGTTGTTCCTGAGTCATTGTACCTCCTCTAGTTGCAACTCTAACATCAAAGTCATGCATATTATGATTCATTTCATCAAGCAATTCCCTTTGAGATTTAACAACTTGTTCTAATTGAGTTTGAACAATAGAAGCATGTTTTCCAACACTTCTAACATCATTTTATATTCTAAATAACAAGTCACTCAAGCGAGCAATCATATCAGAATTATATTTGAATTGTTTCATAACATTTGCATTGAAGTGATCTTGTTTCCTAATGTAGTTTTGAAACTCCTAAAGGCATTTACTAGGATGCATATTGTGAGGATTATCATTATCATTGAACTTCATAAGAGAATTTACCTCTACCAACTTAGGCATTGGTGGTGTATTAAGACCATGTATTTCTTCAATAGGAGGTAAAATTTTAACATCCTCAGCTTTAATACCTTTTTCCTTCATAGATTTCTTTGCCTCTTGCATATCTTTAGGACTGAGATATAATATACCCCTCTTCTTCGGAGTGGGTTTAGGCGGTGGTTTGGGAATAGTCCAATCATCATAATTTTTCAATATGTTATTCAATAATTCTTCAGCTTGAGCAATAGTTCGTTCCCTGAAAACACAACCAGCACAACTATCTAGGAAGTCCCTAGAAGCATCGGTTAGTCCATTATAGAACATATCAAGTATTTCATTTTTCTTAAGAGGATGATTAGGCAAAGCCTCCCCCAAGCTTGTGGGAGACTCTCTTCTTTAGTTTGCACAAAGTTAAATATTTCCTGTAAGGAAGCTTGTTCCATATGAGCAGGAAAATATTTTTTAGAGAAGTAATAAGCCATATCCTGGGGACTACGCACATAACCAGGAGCAAGAGTATTGTACCAAGCTTTAGCATCACCCTTTAATGAGAAAGGAAATAATTTGGGAATAAAGTAATAACAAGTTTTCTCATCATGTGTAAAAAGGGTGGCTATGTCATTCAACTTAGTGAGATGTGCCACAACAGTTTCAGTTTCATAACAGTGGAAAGGATCAGATTCAACCAGAGTAATTAACTCTGGGTTGACAAAGAATTCATAATCCTTATCATCAATACAGATAGGTGAAGTAGCAAACTTAGGATCACATTTCATTCTAGCATTCAGATATTTTTATTTATACTTGTGTAGTAATTTCTCTAGATCATCTCTATCATTGCAAGCAAGAATATCTCTATTTGCTTCTTCACTCATAACATAACCTTCCGGTATCTTAGGCAATTCATATCTAGGAAGGCTAGTTCTAGCAGGTGTTTCAGGAGTTTCAGTTTCAAGCTCATCATCAGATTCAACAACATCATGTTGTATAACTCTAGCAATTTGTCTATCAAGAAATTCACCAAGTGGTACATCATCATTATCAAGAAAGGTACCAGCATCATTCATAGTAGAAGTATCATCATCAATAACTTGCAACATATCAGAATTAATAGCATGTGGTGGTGTTGCAAGTTTACTCATAACAAAAGGTGAATCTAAAGCAGAACTGGATGGCAGTTCCTTACCTCCCCTCGTCTTAGAGGGATAAATCTTAGTCTTTGGATCCTTCAGATTCTTCATAGTGATAATATGATAATAATCCCAAGTGACTCAACAAATATAGCTATGCTCCCTGGCAACGGTGCCAGAAAAAGGTCTTCATAACCCACAAGTATAGGGGATCGCAACGGTTTTCGAGGGTAGAGTATTCAACCCAAATTTATAGATTTGGCACAAGGGAGCCAAAGAATATTTGAAGGTATTAGCAGCTGAGTTGTCAATTCAACCACACCTGGAGATTAATTATCTGCAACAATATGATTAGTAGCAAAGTAGTTTGATAGTTTTGATAGTAGTGACAGTAGCAACGGTAACAGTAACAGTGATAGCAGTAGTTTGTAACAAGTGTAATAGTGATGATAGTAGTAGTAACTTAGCAAGGTCAACAAGGATGAATTCGTAGGCATTGGATCGGTGACTTGTTGGATGATATTCATCATGAGACAGTTATAACCTAGGGCAATACGGCTCTAGCTCCAGTTCACCAATATAATGTAGGCATGTATTCCATAAATAGTCATACGTGCTTTATTAAAAGAACTTGCATGACATCTTTTGTCCTACCCTCCCGTGGCAGCAGGGTCCATATTGGAAACTAAGGGATATTAAGGCCTCCTGTTAATAGAGAACTATAACAAAGCATTAACACATAGTGAATACATGAACTCCTCAAACTACGGTCATCACCGGGAGTGGGCCCGGTTGTAGTCACTCCGAGGTTGCCGGATCATAACCATAGTAGGTGACTATAAATTGCAAGATCGTTTCTAAAACATGGATATAATGATCAATTCATAAACAGTTCAGATCTGAAATCATGGCACCCGGGCCCAAAGTGACAAGCATTAAGCATGGAAAAGTCATAGCAACATCAATCTAAGAACATAGTGGATACTACAGATCAGGCCCTAACAAAACTAACTCGATGACATGATGAATCTCATCTAACTCCTCACCGACCAACGAGCCTACGAAGGAATTACTCACTCCCGATGAGGAGCATCATGCAATTGGCGATGGAGATCGGTTGGTGATGACAAAGAACGATGATCCCCCTCTCTGGAGCCCCAAACGGACTCCAGATCTGCCCTCCCGAGGAAGAACAAGGCTCGATGGCGGCTCTGTCTCGTGGATCATGATAATTCTTTCTCCCTGATTTTTTTCTGGAATAATGTGAATTTATAGTATCAGGGGGTCATCAGCGGGGCCACCAGGTGGGTACAACCCACCTGGGCATGCCAGGAGAGGGGCGCGCCCTAGTGGGTTGTGCCCACCCAGGGCCCCTCTCTAGTGGGTCTTTGCTCCAGAAATTCTTATTATTGGTATAAAAATCCTCAAAAAGTTTCGTTCCATTCCAAGAACTTTTATTTCTGCACAAAAACAACACCATGGTAGTTCTGCTGAAAACAGCGTCAGTCCGGGGTTAGTTTCATTCAAATCATGCAAATTAGAGTCCAAAGCAAGAGGAAAAGTGTGAGAAAAAGTAGATACGTTGGAGACGTATCATGTATCAGCAAGTACGTGACTTGTTTGCGGGACTATGCATTGAATGATGACTGTCCTAAAAGGTCCCTAGTCGAAAGGGTTATGTGGATGCGCAGCTAACTAGACTAGCATATGACACGGTGGATGGCTCGGTCTCACTGCCATGGAGCATTGGATGCTAACCGGATAATATGGACTCGGAATGATCTGGTCGAA
Source organism: Triticum urartu (assembly GCF_003073215.2). Classification (NCBI taxonomy): domain Eukaryota; kingdom Viridiplantae; phylum Streptophyta; class Magnoliopsida; order Poales; family Poaceae; genus Triticum; species Triticum urartu. The sequence continues at coordinate 209,370,144 of NC_053027.1, read as the reverse complement.
TTCGACATAGTCGGTCCGAGTCGAGATAAGATCCGAGTCGGATAGGCCCAACTATGAGACGTAGCGATATGTCATATGTGAGTCTCTAGTACAACATACGTTCTATGTCCTAAGACCTAAGCTAACGCATGTACTCGGGATGGCGACAAACCTGCTTTGGGCCGACCAAATGCTACTTCGTGACTGGGTCGTTCAAAGGTAGGTTTCAGGCCTGTCCAGACCCATGCTATGAGACATGGTCGAGCAAGATGGGATTTCTCCCTCCGATCATGAGAGATATAATCTGGGCCCGCGTGTGATCCGACCAAGATAAGCATGGCCATGCGACAAGGATTATTAGATAATACGGTTTGTGATCGGCATCACTGGAACGAGAAAGAGGTCGGGCTAGCACAAGGATGACAGACTCACCTTGAGCCCAACAACATATATCATGTGGCAAAGGGAATAGAAGTGTGACATGTTGTACAGGTTCGCCTAACCAGCTTCATCGGACACTTGGAGTTGGCACGCTTTGCTAGAGGCTGCTACCGACTAGCCGAGTCGGATGTGATCTAACTCACAACCAAGTGAATGAGAACCAAAGGGGTCGCGTGCTTAAGGGAAGGAACCACTGAGGCCCAATCCGACTCCACGAGTTAGATGTGATCCTACTCGGACTCGGATCTAGGCCGAATAGACTTCTGGCTTTAGGATCCGTGTAAGGCCCAAGTGTTGAGCCCGCGGTGGATGCTCATATATAGTGGGGGTGCAGCACACTCATTAGGTTGATCACTTTGGCGCCGTCACTAGGGCTTTGCATGTGTTGCAACTAGGCACCTCCAGTCACCGCTGACTGTGTGATCGGACCTAGCAACTCGCCGCATGATGTTCCTCCTACACGCCCGGATACCATAAGAGGCAGTGCACTTGCTCCACTCCGGCAAACCTGTACATGGTATCCGACGACTGGCTGTTCGAGGGAGATCGGACGAGGAGCGGACGATCCACGCGTACGCGTTTCCCCTACTCTTCTTCCGTTGCACGGCACTGCGCGTCTGGTGGTAACGATCTATGATCCATCTCCTGTAGCATGATCTTGGTTGTTCTGCGTGTAGGAAAATTTTAATTTGTAGTCGACGCACCTTACCATAGGTCCCAACAGTAACCACCAGATTTGGGTTCGTGAAGAGGATATCCCAAAGACCGCATTCGTTACTCGATATGGTTCATACGAGTACACCGTCATGTCTTTCGGCTTAACCAATGCTCCGGCAACATTCCCTCGTTTGATGAACTATATCTTCTCGATGATATCCTTGTGTATTCCAAGAATAAAGAAGAACATGATGAATATCTTCGTCTTGTACTGGAAAAGCTTTGAGAGCATTAGCTATATGCTAAATACTCCTAGTGTGAATTCTGGTAGCCCGAAGTGACCTACCTTGGTCATGTGATCTCCAAGGATGGTATTGCTGTCAACCCAGAATGAGTTCAGGCCATTCTTGACTGGACTCCCTCGAAGAATGTCAAACAAGTCAGAAGTTTTCTCGGACTCACCGGCTATTGCCGCCATTTTATCGAGAACTTCTCCAAGATTTACAAGCCTTTGACTAATCTGCTTCACAAGGGCGTTAAGTTTGAGTGGATGGAAAAATGTCAGGAATGTTTCCAGGCACTCAAGGACAAGCTGACATCTGCCCCAGTGCTTGATCCTCTAGATTCTCGCAAAGAATTCGTCATTTATTGCGACACTTCCTGTCAAGGATTAGGTTGTGTCCTAATGCAAGAATGCAAGGTGATTTCTTATGCCTCTCGAAAATTGCGTCCTCATGAACAGAACTACCCAGTTCATTACCTCAAACTTTCTATAGTTATTTGTGCACTAAAGTTGTGGCGACATTACCTTCTCGGTAACCATTACGAGATCTTCACCGATCATCAAAGTCTGAAGTATATGTTTACTCAGCCAGATCTGAATCTTCGTCAGCAACGATGGATGGAAGCAATTATAGACTGTGACTGCAGTATTTCTTATACCCCTAGCATGGCTAATGTCATGGTCGATGCCTTGATTTGCAAATCTTATTGCAATAACCACATGGTTCAGAAAGCTCAACCCCTCCTTCATGAAGAACTTCACAAGTTGAACCTTCACATTGTTCCATAGGGTTCCCTTAATAACCTTGTCGTGGAACCAACTCTCCAGAGAGCTATCAAGTCTGCTCAAGATAAAGACCCTAAAATTATTCAGATTAAGAGTGATCTTGCCTCTGAAAAGGCCAAAGACTTCTCACTGGATGAAGATGGAGCTTTGTACTTCGGATATCACCTTATGGTACCCCAACTCGACCTTATGATAGAGAAAGTTATGAAATTAGCACATGACACACCTCCATCTATTCATTCGGGAAGTACTAATATGTATCTAGACATTTGTCAGAAATACTGGTGGTCTAAGATGAAGCAAGACATTGCTCTATATATTGGAGAATGTGGAGTTTGTCGTCGCGTCAAAGCAAAACATCAGAAACCTACTGGATTTCTGCAACCGCTTCCTATTATTGAATGGAAATGGGATAAGGTTCAACTGGATTTCATCACAGGTCTCCCCAAATCACATAAGGGTCACGATGCTACCTTTGTTGTCATTGACCAATTCTCCAAAGTTGCACACTTTCTGCAAGTCAAGGATACAATCACTGCTAGTCAGTTAGCGAACTTGTATATCCCCGGAATTGTGACACTCCATGGCATTCCAAAGGAGATCAGTTTAGACCGTGGCAGCATTTTCACCTTGGAGTTTTGGGTAAGTTTCCAAGAAGCTATGGGAACTCATATAACCTAGAGCACTGCTTATCACCCCTAGTCCCAAGGTCAAGCTGAGCGAGTCAACCAAGTTCTTGAAGATATGTTGCATGTTTGTGTCATGTCATTTGGCAAGAAGTGGGAAGAATCTCTCCCATATGCTAAATTCTCGTACAACAACAGCTATCAAGCTAGCTTCAAGATGGCGCCCTTCGAGATACTGTATGGACGTAAGTGTCAAAACCCTCTGAATTGGTCAGAAACTAGGGAACAGTCCCTCATCAGTCCAAATATCATCCAATAAGTTGAAGAGCAAGTTCGTATTATCCGAGAAAATATCAAGGCAGCCCAGTCCCGCCAGAAGAGCCACTATGATAGAAAAACTAGGGATCTACCTACCAGCCTAGTGGTCCAGCTTATCTACATGTCACTCCTATGAGGGGCACTCCTTGTTTCGGAGTCAAGGTCAAGTTAGCTCCTCGCTACATTATCCCTTCCGCATTCCCGCCCAACGTGGATGTGTGGCTTATAAATTGGAATTGCCACCGTGCTTCTCTGACGTCCATGATGTCTTCCATGTGTCAGAACTTCGTTGTTGCTTCAAGGATCCGCACCGTGAAGTGGATCATGAAATGATCGAAGTGCGAGATGATCTCTCTTACAAAGAGCGTCAGATTTGCATCCTTGATCAAGTTAAACATTGAACCCTTCAGAAAGTTGCAGAGTTCCTTAAAGTGCAGTGGCCGAATCATACTGAAGAAGAAGACACTTGGAAATGCGAGGATCATCTTCATGAAGAATACCCCGATATTTTCTCTTCTACCTCTTAATTCTCCCCTCTTTGAAAGTTTGGAAACTCCTTTTACTAACCAGATAAATGATGTAGTTAAGGAACTACCCGATGACAAATCTCCTGGTCCTGATGGTTTCAATATTTAGTTCTACAAAGCTTGTTGGGATATCATTGGTCCAGACATCAGGCAACTAGTTCATGATTTCCATGCAGGGAACATCAATTTGGAAAGCATCAATTCCTCATACATCACTCTCATTCCAAAGTTGGATTGCCCCATATCACCAAATGACTTCAGGCCTATATCCTTGCTAAATAGTTGCCTCAAAATCATCACCAAGATATTGGCAAACAGTTTATAAAAAATCATATTGAAGATTGTGCACATTAATTAATATGGGTTTATCAAGGAAAAAGCAATCCAAGATTGCTTGGGTTGGGCATATGAATACCTGCATTAGTGCCATGCCTCTAAAGATCAAGTGGTTGTGTTAAAATTGGATTTTGAAAAGGATTTGACAAAATTGAACACCAAGCAATTTTAGAGATTCTCAAGGCTAAAGGTTCCGGTAGTAAATGGATTCACTAGATGAAAATGCTATTTAATTATGCCTCATCTTCTGTGATACTCAATGGGGTGCCATGAAAGAAATTTTATAGTAAGAGAGGAGTCAGGAAAGGTGATCCCCTCTCCCCTCTACTGTTTGTCCATGCTACAGACCTAGTTCAATCCATTCTAAACAAAGCAATGATCAGAAACTTAGTTACACCCCCTTTAAATGTAGGTAGTTGTTCTGATTTCCCTGTTGTGCAATATGCTTATGATACTCTGATCATTATGAAGGTAGACCCAGTTCATTTGTTCAATATCAAGGCTCTACTCAATACTTTTGCTACAGCTACAGGTCTCAAGTTAAATTATCCCAAATCAAATTTGATTCCCGTCAACTTATCTGAAGACGGATCTGACATCATGATTAACACCTTGGGATGCAAAATAGGTTATTTTCCATTCACATATCTTGGATTACCACTTGGACTAGTGAAACCCACTGTAGAGCAAGTTTGGTAACATTCATGACACAAGCTGGGAGACTGCTACTGGTCAAATCTATTCTAGCATCTTTACCAATCTTTTGCATGTGTTGCTTGGATATACCAGAGACCATCAAAAAACAAATTGCAAAATATCTTAGACACTTTCTTTGGAGAGGATCAGGCATGGAAGACCATAGGCCAGCAATGGTTGCTTGGAGTGTGTTGTGTAGACCCAATAATAAAGGAGGCTTGGGAATTTGTAACTTAAGTGTGCAAAACAATGCTCTTATGCTGAAAAACTTGCACAAATTCTTTAACTGACACAACATTCCATGGGTAAATTTGATTTGGGAAACTTATTATAGTAATGGCATGTTGCCTGGTCAGAACATGGTTGGATCTTTTTGGTGGAAGGCAAACTTGAAACTGCTTAACTTATTCAAATCCATCACCATATGCAATATTGGTGATGGGAAGTCTGCTCTATTCTGGACTGATCAATGGCACTCTATATGTCTATTTCAATGCCTACCTCACTTATTCTCTTTTACAAAGAATACTCTATTATCAGTTCAGGAAGCTATCAACTTGGAATATTTGGAAGACCTATTTCACCTTCCCCTGTCTACACAAGCTTATGAGGAATTCCAACAACTTGAGATCATCTGAATACATGGATTGTAATGACACATTGAGCTATTTATGGGGGTCTGCTAATTTCTTTTCTTCAAAAGCATATACCTGTAGGATTGGAGTTAAAATTGTACCACCTCACTTCTGGTGGGTTTGGAACACATCATGTCAACCTAAGCACAAAGTTTTTTCTGGATGGTGCTTCATGATAGAGTAAACACAAGAAACCTACTCAGAAGAAAAACATTTCAATTGGACACATACAACTGTGCTGTGATGGATTGTCAACAGGAAGAAACCTTATTTCACATATTCGGGGGATGCCCTTTTGTTGCTTTGTGTTGGAACTTTGTTTTCCCCAATAGAAATGTAGCTCTGTCAGTCTTACAGACCATTGAAGATATGAAGCAGAGTCTGGCCTTGCTTTTTCTATGGACATTATTATTTTGGCTTCTTGGTCCATCTGGATAACTAGAAACAACTGGATATTCCAACAGATCCCCCCTTCATTTCAAAGATGGAAGGACACCTACTTCATAGAACTCAATCTGTTAAATTCAAAATGAAGAACAAGTACCCCACTTTGTATCAATCATGGTTGGACGTTGTATTGTAATTTTCTGGGTTTTTCTTTTCTTTTCTTTTACTTCTTCTCTCTGTTTGACCTTTTTAGATAGCTTTCATTTTATTTTATTTTAGGTTCTTTTTTTGGTCTGTTGGCTTACCTCAAGCCTGTAAAACCTACCCTTTAGGGGCCTTTTATTTATTTTAAAAAATTGGAGTGGGGATTTTCCCTACTATTTATAGTTAATTCTAGGGAAGAGAATTTCTTTTAGAGGAGAGTTGTAACACCCCCATGTATTAAGCTACAGTAATCCTTCAGGATTATGCTAAGTCATTTTGATTTGCAATGCTTGATCACTTGGGTTCAAACCTCATTTTAAATTTCACCTCTGAATTCAATTCAAATTTAAAGTTAGAATTTAAATTCACAAACATGGTGGGAAAATAGTTCACCATTTAGCAAATATTCCAAAACAAATAATGGTTGAGGAAAACAACATCACTTGTTTGCTTGTTTGGGTTGTAGCAATAAAACAGTGCTAAATGAGCATTTTTAAATGCTATTCCAAATTATGAAAAATCCAAAATATTTCAAATGCCTCCTAAACTTTTTGTGGCGGTTCCTAAATTGCAATGTAAATTATGGGCCAAGTTCCACATTTTATAAAAATCATTTACTACTTAAAATAAATACAAACAGAAATGAAAAATAAAAAATAAAAACCCACCTGTCCCCCTGGGCCTTATTCCACAGGGACATGCCCGTGCTGGCCCAGCCAATCCCCTGCTACTTCTTGAGCTTGCGTTGATTTTCCCTTGAAGAGGAAATGGTGATGCAGCAAAGTAGAGATAAGTATTTCCCTCAGTTAAGAACCAAGGTATCAATCCAGTAGGAGGCACAAGAAAGTCTCCAATCTATGCACCTGCACAAACTAAAAAACACTTGCACTCAACGCGAAAAAGGGGTTGGCAATCCCTTCACGGTCTCGAACAAGAGTGAGATCTAATAGAGATAGGTATAAACGATAAATAAAAAGGCGAACTAAAGTAAATATAAATAAATTGCAGCAAGGTATTTTTGGGTTTTTTGGTTTATAGATCTGAAAATATATGACGGAAAATAGATCCGGACGCCATATGTTTCACTAGAGGCTTCTCTCTTGAAAGAAAACATACGGTGGGTAAACAAATTACTGTCGAGCAATTGATAGAAAAGCGCAAAGTTATGACGATATCCAAGGGAATGATTATGAATATAGGCATCATGTCCGTGTCAAGTAGACCAACTCCTGCCTGCATCTACTACTACTACTCCACGCATCGACCGATATCCAGCATGCATCTACAGTATTAAGTTCATAAGAACGGAGTAACACCTTAATTAAGATGACATGATGTAGACGGATAGACTCAAGCAATATGATGAAAACCCCATCTTTTTACCCTTGATGGCAACAATACAATATGTGCCTCGCTGTCGGATCACGGGTTCTGGCAAAACCCTCGAGGTTCGAACACTAGGGTGCGCGTGAAGGTTTTCTCCCTATCAATCCGCACCCTAGCTCTCTAAGATCTCGCGGACGAACTAGACGAACTTGCAACACAAAGACACACGATTTATACTAGTTCAGGCCACCGTTGTGGTGTAATACCCTGCTCCAGTGTGGTGGTGGCGGATTGCCTCTTGGGCTAATGATGAACAGTACAAGGGGAAGAACAGCCTCCTGAGGTTGAGGTGTTCTTGTGCTTGGTGAACTTGTGTGGGTGAGATGCCTCTGAACGAGTTCTCTCTCTCCCTTTCTCTCGTCTCTCTCCCAATCCGTCCCCTCTACTGTGGTGGCTAGTTCTACTTATATAGGCCCTGGTCCTCTCCCCCAATATTGAGCGGGAAGGGAGCCAACAACAGCGAATTTGAAAGGGGGCAGTTAGTACAAGCTATCCTGACAAAAGGTGGTCTTCGCCTGCCAAAGGCTCTGGTGGTGACGCCGCCCTGGCCTCCAAGGTGACCTTCGTCTTGTCGTCCTTCTTGTCTTGGTCTCATTGCACCAATATGGAAACCTTTGCTTGATGCCTCGCTACTCCACGTCTGCGCTTGCCCACTTAGCACCAAAGAGGAAGCAAGGACACTGCGCGCTGGCACCCGCCTGGTTTCACGAGGTTTGCCTTGCATTGATCTCTCTGCCCCTCGTGAGCCTGCCTGGCGAGGCCGCTCCTGAGGAGGTCTTGCATCGTCCGCCTCGCGAGGCTTGGCCCCTCGCGAGGGTCTTGAATACCTCATTGATGAAGATGGGACGTACGGGCCCGCTGGCTCAGCCACGCCGTGGGCCGCAGGCAGGCAAGTCTGGGGACCCCCATTCCCAGAAAACCGACAGTAGCCCCCCGGCCCAAGGCGCGCTCGGGCTTGGCTTCGAGGCGAAGCCGAAGGTCAAGCGCGGAGTGCCGCGGGCCCCAAAAGTCTGCGGCCTCGGTTGACATGTGGCGGTTGATTGTACGTGGGCGTCTCCGCTTCCCCATGCTGCCTTGGAATCCGCCTGGCTATGCGGCCCTCGCAACCTACACAGTTATTCTCCCATCGCCCACGCCTTGCTTCCCCAGTCCCTCTGCTTCCCCGAGACTCTGCTCCTCCTCTCCAATCTGACCTGCACTCCGCCTGCTTCATCGCCATGGCGCCGAAACAAGCAGACAAGGGGAAGAAGCCTCTGTCTTCGCCAAGTGTGCCTCCAGCCGCCGACCCTGCAGTCGACCAATCCTTGGTGCTCAACGATGAGGCCATGGACAAGGTGCGTCCCATGCTCACCACCAGTTTCAACGAGTGGGGGGATATAGTGGCTTGGCCTGCGTCTCGCGCTCGCATTGCTCGGGCGGTCACCGAGGTCCCAATCTTCATTGATGCCCTTTGGGCAGGCCTGATTCCCCCTTTCTCTGCCTTCTTCAACGCGGTGCTTGAACATCACCAGATCCATATGCTGCATCTCGACCCCCAATCCGTGACTCTCCTCGCTATCTTCGCCTTCATGTGTGAAGCCATGGTGGGCATCGCTCCTTCTGTGGCCCTTCTCCGCCATTTCTTCTCATTACATCTGACTGATCCCCGGCAAAGCTCGGGGTGCGTGAGCTTCCAGGCCGTGGCCGCGACGGCGGGAGTGGGGATCAACTTCGAGCTTCCTCCCTCCACGAGCGAGTTTCGGACACGGTATGTATTTGTCAACGCCGGTGTGCTCAGCCCTCTACTCCACGCCCCGTCAGCGCCTGCCGTTTCCCACTCCAGCTGGGGCCACGAGAGGCTCGCAAACCCCTGTCTTGTCCCCGTCTGGTTCAGGCTAAGGATGCTGAAGGACCACGGTGTGACCGCACCGATGGTGGTGAAGGAGTTCATCAAGCGCCGGGTTGCTCCGCTTCAGCGCCATTCTCGTCCGATGTGGACCTTGCTCAGCAGTCAGGACCATATGAGGTTTAAGGAGTCCGGGCTCCCCCTTGGGACACGGCAAACGGTGCTCAAGGTCCTGACAGGTGTCTCTTCGCCGGACGACTTGCCTGGGAAGAACTGTTTGTTGTACCGCCGCAAGAACAAGGCTGAATTCACAAGGAGCATGCCTCCCTTTGACGAGTGGGGGCTGCGTCCGGACGGCCTGGTGGGGTCCCGCGAGAACCCTATCAGCGTGGTTCCCCTCTTCATCGTTGGCACCGAGCTCGTCCTGAATGTGGGTGCAGGGGGACGAGCGCTGCCAGAGGCTGGCGGAACGAGTGCTGATGTGCGGACGCCGCCTGGGGCTCCTGGGGCGTCGTCCTCAGGATCCCGTGATTCTGGGACGTCGGTCGCTGAGACGATGCAGCACGCGGCTCCCGAGGCCGAAACTCCGAAGGCCTCGGGGAGTCGCGGTGAGATGGCGCCCGACTGTTCTCCGTAGCTAGGCACCCCTGAAGTTGTTCTCTCGAGCACTTCTTCGGCTACACCCCGTACTGGCCGCCACGTTCAGCGCTTCAGTCAGCTTTGCATGGACTTCGAGGAGCTCCGCAAGAGGAAAGCATCTCCGAGTGGCAGCGGTATCTTCGGGCCGTTGAAGCAATGAAAGTACATTGTCGTTGACGAGTAAGTACCTTATCTTGGTGATCTTCTGTGTACCGCCTTCCTTTCCTGACGATTGTCCCCTCAGGACCCCTTTTGCCAAGGCCGTGAGATCTCCTGAGAAGCAGCTCCCTCTCGTCCCGTCGCACCCGCCAAGCTCCGGCGTTGCAGGCTCAGGCGCTACCCATGGCGTGGGGTCGCCGTGGGGGTTGGTCCATCATCAAGGCGCCCCGAGCTTGCGCCTTGGTCGTCCTTTCTTCGCGACATTGCTCGGAGCGCAGCGGGCGTGCAAAGGGCTCCTCCCCTGATCACGGTTGGTAGCTGGCTGGCCTCGACCCTGGGGTCTTCTTCAAGCAACGGGCCTTGTTCAGTTCGGGCCCCTCGCGAGGGCCGGCTGGCGCCTGGGGCCGCGCCAGCCCCCCGCCCCTGCTGAGAGGGGGCGCGCCGCGCCGGGCGTCGCCCACAGCCCCCATAGCAGAGGGCGAGATGGGCCGTGCACTCGAGTTCAAGCACGGGCGGAGTGTCGTTCGTCATGAGCTCTTCCAGGAGGCGGTGGACGCGATGAACCGACTCGGCGAAGAACTTGAGGGTGTCAACACGGGCCTTGAGGCCGAGGGTCTTCGGTTGGCGGAGGAGTGGCACAGGCTGAAAGTGGCCATCAACCTCGAGCGCCACCAGCGCGAGCTAGATAGCATGAAGGTTGAGGCCTCCCTTGCGTCCTCCCATGAGGCCTGCTCCCGAGCTCTGGAGGAGGCTCATGAAGCTAACTGCCGTTGCGAGGCTGTAGAGAAGCGCGTGTGGGAGCTCCACGCCAGGAGTGCGTCCTTGGAGCGCAAGTGCAGGCGCGTAAAGCCGCCCTCGCGTCGCTGAGGGGGATGCCTGCCAAGGAAGAGGAGGTCCGAAAGCGCGAGGAGGCGTTGGCTCTGGAAGCCGTGGAGCGTAGCCTCGAGCTTGAGCAACTGGAGACGAGGGAGCGTCAAGTTGCCCAAGCGGAAGATGTCGTCGGGGCTCGCGAGGCCAAGGTCCAGGAGGAAGTTGACCGCCGGGTGGCCAAGGTTCACGCGGATCTTAAAGGTCGGCACGACCTGAAGCTGAAGCTTGTGGGAACTGAGGCAGCGGGCAGGACCGCTACTCTTAGGCCCAGGTTAGATGAGGCGGGGAGGCGTGAGGAGGCCACGGCTGCCGCCCTGGTCATGGTGCAGGCGGACTTGGCCTCCGCCCGCGCCGAGCTGCTTTCTCTTCGGAAACGGGTTGATGACGTCGAGGCCGTCGCGTGGCAAAACAGGGAGGAAGTGCTTCAACGGCGGACGCTGGAGCGCGAGCACACCCCCATGCTTCGGGGCCTCCGGAATAGGGCTAATACCGCCCTGGGCTTCATCTGTGACGAGATTGCACTGCACCCCCACTCGAATGACTATGCCAGTCACCTGAACTTCTTCACCAACGTGGTGACGTGCCTGGCAGCCCGGTCTGATAGGGCTCGCCAGCTTGTGGAAGAGAGAAGTCGCAGTCTGCTTGGGCGTGCGTTCGCCCGCATCTTCAGCCACCTCCGAAACATTGATCCCAACTTCGATTTTGACGCCGCCATTGCTCCCATGCCCGAAGCCATCCGGGGCGACTTGGCGTGATGGGTTGAAGACCACGTGGATGCGCTAGTCAGGGCCTTTGCTTCTAACGATGATGGCGTAGTGGTTGTGGCGGACAAAGGCGATGTGGTTGATGACGGCTACGTCGGCGCCGGCGAAGGTGGAGGCAACGCCAACGATGGTGACGGCGACGCCAGCGGCGCGTCTGAAGATGACATGGGGGACGTGGCGAGCGACGTATCTGGCTGATTCCTCGTTTCCCTGCTATTTACCCTGTAAAAACTTGGGGGTGGCCCCGGAAGACTGTAAGAGCATTTTGAGAGGGGGAGCCCCTCATGTAAACAAATCGTTGCTTTCACCCTTCTGTGTCAAATTGAGTACCCGTCTTCACGAGCTTTACATATCCTGGAGCAGGGTTGTTGCTATGGTTTACCTTAGCCTGGGCGAGCCCAAAACCGGCTCAAGAGATTGTGGGTTTCTGAGAAGCTCCTAAGGAATTCGTCGCCACGCTCGAGAGGGCCATGTGATAAGCGAGCGACTGCCACGGCTCGGCATGCGCATATCTCGTGTGCTTCATGCCCAGCCCGGCTCGCGAGGGGGGAGCGACTGGCGCGAGCTCCGAAATAAGGCAAGAACTAGACTACGAGAAATAGCTTGAACGAGAAAAGGCATGCCCCCCACGCGCATCAAATGAAAATTCAACTTCAACTTAAATCCAAATCCAGAAGGCAGGGTTACAAAAAAGAGATCCAAAGAAAATGGCCGCGTCCGGCTCCTAGTCTAGTCTTCGACGTCTTCTCACCAACATGGAGCTAAGTGTTGCCACTAGGCGTGGGAGGGAGCCCCCAAGGCCCGAGGGCGGCTCTCCGGAGACTCCGGGACATGTACAGCCCCACTCATTATTACGTGAGAGTGTCACGGGCGGCGATCTTCACAGGCACTGGGCCTTCTTCACAGGTACCGGCCTTGCTTCATATCGCCGGGCGAGGGCCCCGCCTTGCATCGCCCTCGACCACCTTTGAGCCGACCGGCAACCAAGACGACACAAAGGGGGGAAAGGGGACGCCAGCGGCACCCTCGGCGACCACGGGTCCTCTGTCGGGGGAAAGGTCGCCATCGCCACCCCGGCAGAGGGCCTACCTCTAGGGGGACCTTGCTCTGTGCGACGCGGCGAGGGATCTGGCTCCCGGCTTCTCTCCTGCTGCCCCCCCAGCGAGATCCTCCTGGCGGGAAGGAGGTCGCCGAGCTGGGGCCGCCAGCCGCTGTGGTGACCTGATTCTCCTGCGACCCATGGTTAGCGTAAGCTTGCTCCTGAGGGATTAGTGGTACCATGTATCTTTTGTCGACGGCGCGGTTGGCGGGGCTCTCCGGCGGCTCCTGGAAGGCTTCATCTCCTAATGCCTCCTCCTCCCAACCTGGCCTGAGAAACGAGCCGGGGTCATCCTTTGGCGTGTACTCCTGGTCCATCATGTGGGGCACATAGGCTTCCGGGGATGTCACCCCAAACACCCCGCCATAGTGCCCCACACTCCACATCGCCCGGCCCAGCGCGGCGTCCTGAGGATGATAGCACAACACCTCGCTGGGGCCATGGGGGGCAATGCTCGTGCCCATGCTCATCAGAGGCGGTGTGGGGGCAACGGGGCCCCCGGCGCCGCCGGCCATCCTGGTGTCGATGAAGCCCCCGGGCGCACCTCGAGGGCGCGTGGTTGCGGCAAGGCCCGTCATGAGGTCCAGTAGCGGCTCGGGAAGGGAGCAGATAGCAGAAAGCTGGCGCTCCTGATGCCACCGCATCCAGCAGCTCAACGACACGTTCCAGCAGTGTGTCACGGCCCCTCTCCATCAGCCAGCACCGCAGCAACTCCCGCGCCACCATGAGCGCGGCCCGCATGTTCGCCTGCTCCCGCCGAGTTTGTGGTGCCGTTGTTGTGGCGTGGCTTGCGGCCCTTCCAGTGTCTCGCGCTTGTCGTGGAGTGATGGTGGACGACGCCTGGCCGCGCCGCCCGCGCCCCGCAGTGCTAGGCGGCGCTCACACCGCCTGGAGCGCAGGACTGAGGTCTTCGGGGGAAGGTGGCGCCGCTCGGGCTGGCTAGGCTGCCCAGCGGTCGGAGTCGGCCCTTGGGTCGCCGGACATCGGGGTCGCGGAGCGTCGGCGGGTCAATTGGCGTGGAAGAGGCTCTGGTGCACCCCTACCTGGCGCGCCAAATCTCGGATCACTGGTTCCGGCAAAACCCTCGAGGTTCTAACACTGGGGTGCGCGTGAAGGTTTTCTCCCTATCGATCCGCCCCCTAGCTCTCTAAGATCTCGCGGACGAACTAGACGAACTTGCAACACAAAGACACAAGATTTATACTGGTTCGGGCCACCATTGTGGTGTAATAACCTACTCCAGTGTGGTGGTGGTGGATTGCCTCTTGGGCTGATGATGAACAGTACAAGGGGAAGAACAGCCTCCTGAGGTTGAGGTGTTCTTGTGCTTGGTGAACTTGTGTGGGTGAGATGCCTCTAAACGAGTTCTTTCTCTCTTTCTCTCTTTATCTCGTCTCTCTCCCAATCTGTCCCCTCTACTGTGGTGGCTAGTTCTACTTATATAGGCCCTGGTCCTCTCCCCCAATATTGAGCGGGAAGGGAGCCAACAACGGCCAATTTTAAAGGGGACAGCTAGTACAAGCTATCCTAAAAAAGTGGTCTTTGCCTGCCAAAGGCTCTGGTGGTGATGCCGCCCTGGGCTCCATGGTGACCTTCGTCTTGCCGTCCTTCTGTTCTTGGTCTCGTTGCACCAATATGGAAACCTTTGCTTGATGCCTCGGTACTCCATGCCTGCGCTTGCCACCTTAGCACCAAAGAGGAAATAAGGACACTGCGCACGCTGGCACCCGCCTGGCGCCCGCCTTGTAACGCCCCATATGTAACCTGCCATATTTGTATTCCAACTCTTGCCATTTCCGGCACTAAGTTATGATATTTCCTCGTTGTCGGGTTTTGCCTCTGTGAGCTTTTGTCTTTTCATGCATCTCATATCATGTCATCATGTGCATCGCATTTGCATACGTGTTCATCTCAAGCATCCGAGCATTTTCCCCGTTGTCCGTTTTGCATTCGGACGCTCCTATGTCCTCCGGTGTCCCCTTTTACCTCTTTTCGTGTGTGGATGTTAAACGTTCTCGGATTGGACCGAGACTTGCCAAGCGACCTTGGTTTACTACCAGTAGACCGCCTGTCAAGTTTCATGCCATTTGAACTTCGTTTGATACTCCAACGGTTAACCGAGGAACCGAGAAGGCCTCGTGTGTGTTGCAGCCCAACACCCCTCCAAAGTGGCCCAAAACCCACCTAAACCCCCTCCATCATCTAGGTCATTCGATCACGATCGCGTGGCCGCAAACCATGCTCAATTTGGAGCCTCCTAACTCCCTCTACCTATAAAAAGGCACTTCCCCCAAAAATCTCGGATCTCTTCCTACCCTAACCCTAGTCTCCTTCCTTCTCGAGCCGCCGGACGTGTCCGACCGGGCCAGACACATCTGCCCCGCTCCCCCCGTCCAACCACCGCTCACCATGTGGCCGCTGCGGAGCCCCACTTCGTAGCCAACCGCGCTGGCCCGCCGAAGCCCGCCGCGGGCCCTCCCGGCCCGGCACCGACGCCCGACGCCTCCCGCATCGCGAGCCGCCCGCTCCGCCGCACTGCGCCGCTCGCCGGCCCCGCCGCCTCCACCGCGCGCCCTGCCGCCGCCGCCATCGACCTCCTCGCCCGGTCTCCGCCCCGCCGTCGACCTCCGACGCCGCGCCGCCTCGCGCTCGCGCCGGAGCCGCCGTCCTCGCCACGCCGCTCGGGACCCGCTCCGGCCACCGCCTCCTCCAATCCGACCAGTCCCCCTCGCGCCGGTGAGCTTCCTCAACTCCGGCGGACTCGTGTACTGCTCCGGCGACGAACCTCGGGAAGCGTGCAGATCTGGATCCAAAACCCTAGGGTTGACTTTTGCCCTAACCCCGGTATTTTTAGCGTTTTTCATCACATCATATCTCTGCATCCGTGGCTCCGTTTTGGGCGTGTAGCATGTCAAATTGTTCGTCTCGACGAGTACTTGATTTCATTCCATTGCACTATGTTCATTTGAGCTCATATTGATGCCCTAGGTGCTGTTGCAAGAGTGCTATGCAATGTTAGTTTCAGATTCTTATCAGTAATTGGACATTTGTCATTTTTGCCATGATTAATGTGTGCCTCCTATGAACTTGAGCCCTACATGTGTTTTGAAGTATGCCATGCCATCTTTACAGGGGTTTATGCCATGTATTTTTGTGATCTTTGTGGTGACTAGCACAAGCATGCAAAGTAGCTCTCGTAATGTTGCTGATTTCGGGGACTTAGAAATCTTCTAAGTCTTTGCCCTGTTAATATTTTTATGCCATGTATTCTTGTTGCTACAGAGTGATCCATGCCTCTTTTGAGAATGATCAGTAAGGATGATTTCGAGATAACGTTGTGCTATGCAATTATGGAGCACCCTAGCATGACTCAATCGAGCTCTACTTTTGCTATAAAATGTTCCTGGCAGATTGTTTACGTGTTAAGCAATTTTGCCGAGGTTGTTGTAGACTATCCGTGCATGCTATGAGGTTGTACTTGCCATGTTTAGCTTCTATGCCATGTCTACTTGCTGGGTATATGCTTAGTTTCTCATGCAATGCCTTGTGGTGAGTGCATCGAGCTCGTAAACATGCCTACGTGAATCTGTTTTGCCATTTCTAGTTTTTCTACTAAGTCTAAATCTGTTAACGAAACTTGCTATGTTCACATGGTTGCCATTGTATTCTCTGATCCCTTTTGGCTCATGGTTAGTAAGGGACTTTTGTTGTATGCTTTGAGTAGCTTCATGCCATGCCTTGCTTTGCCATGATATGTTCCTGTGGCATGTTGTTATCTTGCTCTAAACATTGCTTCCTGATGTTAAATTCCTGGCATGTTGTTAATTTCACCAAGTCTGTAACCTGATATCTTTTGCTCTTTTGCCATGCTTGTTTGAACCTGCTATTGAGTGAATTATCCATAGCTCAGTGTTCATCTTTTGGAAAGCATCTTGAGTGGATCCCTTCCATGTGCTTTTTCGTTATGTTAGAGTGCAATAGCTTGTTGTTCTTGATGCATTCAGATGGCCTTGTGCTGTTAATCGCAGATCGGTGCCATATTTGTTTTGCTTGCCATTTGCAAACCGTGCATCCGATTCAGGTGATCTTTATATCAATTTCGACCGAAATCAACTCATCTTTCCAGTGGCACTCTTGGTTTTCCAAGTTGAGGCCAGGTTCAATCAATCCCTTTCGAAGCATGCATATGCATTGCATATCACATCCCGCATATCATGCCATGTTTTGCATCATGTTGCTTGCGCATTGCACCGTGGTTGATCGTCGTTCCCTTTGCTTGTTGTTCTTGCTTTGGGTAGAGCCGGGAGACGAGTACGTGAATGAGGAACCCGTTGAGTACGCTTACGAGGATCAAGCTTATGTCAACTCGGAGAACTTTGCAGGCAAGATGACTATACCCTCGAAATCAGTTCTATCTTTGCTTGCTAGATGCTCGCTCTTTTGCTATGCCTATGCTACGATACCTACCACTTTCTTATCATGCCTCCCATATTGCCATGTCAAACCTCTAACCCACCTTGAACTAGCAAATCGTTGTTTGGCTATGTTACCGCTTTGCTCAGCCCCTCTTATAGCGTTGCTAGTTGCAGGTGAAGATTGGAGTTTGTTCCTCATTGGAACATGTTTATTGTTGGGATATCATTATTATATCTTGTCTATTTTAATGCACCTATATACTTGGTAAAGGGTGGACGGCTCGGCCTTATGCCTGGTGTTTTGTTCCACTCTTACCGCTCTAGTTTCTGTCATACCGGTGTTATGTTCTTTGATTTTGCGTTCCTTACACGGTTGGGTTATAATGGGAATGTAACACCCCGGATGTAACGTACCTTAATTGTACTCCAACTCTTGCCATTTCCGGCACTAAGTTATTCTATTTCCTCGTTGTCGGGTTTTTGTCTCCGTGTGTTTTGTCTTTGTCATGCATCTCATATCATGTCATCATGTGCATTGCATTTGCATACGTGTTCGTCTCATGCATCCGAGCATTTTGCCCGTGCTACGATACCTACCACTTGCTTATCATGCCTCCCACATTGCCATGTCAAACCTCTAACCCACCTTGTCCTAGCAAACCGTTGTTTGGCTATGTTACCGCTTTGCTCAGCCCCTCTTATAGCGTTGCTAGTTGCAGGTGAAGATTGGAGATTGTTTCTTGTTGGAACATGTTTATTGTTGGGATATCATCATATTATCTTGTTTATCTTAAAGCACCTATATACTTGGTAAAGGGTGGAAGTCTCGGCCTTATGCCTGGTGTTTTGTTCCACTCTTGCCGCCCTAGTTTCCGTCATATCGGTGTTATGTTCCCGAATTTTGCGTTCCTTACACGGTTGGGTTATAATGGGAACCTGTCACATCCCTGCTTTCCTGTTATGCATTAGGGTTGGTTGAACTTGTGCATCATGTTTAAATTTCTTTTAAACTTGAAATGGGGGCTAATCAACCCCAACACCCCCATGAAAATGCTAATTTCCAACAATTGGAATTTCAATGAACCCAAAATGCCCTTCATAAAAGCCCACCATTTTTGGTCTTGATTAAAACCTCTGCCAAAAATGGTCTTGCAATTTATGGAGCCATTCTGGATTTTTGAACAAGCCATAAGTATTTGAATTTGGGCATTTTAAATGCTATAAATATTTTAAAGTGCTCAAATAATCTTGGAAGCATTTTTAGCAATTGAGAATATTCTCAAATGTGCCTCTAAATATTTCCAGAGTTTTTGGAAATGAAATAGTATTTATTCTATTTCAATACACAGAGCAGGAAATAAATAAAAGAGAAAACAAAAAGGACCAAAGACTTACCTGGAAGCCCACCAGCCGGCCCACCTAGCTGGCCCGGCCCAGCAGCCGCTCCACGCAGCTGCTTCACCTAGCCAGCGAGGCGAGCAGGTGCTCGACGGCGAGCACAGCAGCGCGCCACACAGCACCCTGCCTCCCTGCCTCACTCCCTCGCCTCCATGTCGCCCTGGGACGAACTCTCTCTCTCTCTCTCCCCGAGCTCCCAGGCACACTCGCTCTCTCTCTGGTTCCCTCTCTCGCCCTCCCCGCCGTCACCCGAGACGTCACCGTCGCTACAGCTCGCCGCAGCCGCGTCCAACAACGTCCCCGCGCCCTCTCACCGTGTCCGGATGGTTCACCGTCGTCGACTATGTCGACCAGCCGAGCTGCACGATGCTGGAGCCCCTGCATCGTCCCTGCCACCGTCGTCTTCAACCTTCGGCCGCCGTTGATCGTCATCGTCGATCCGCCGCACCCGAGCTTCCCCGAGCACACCGACCCTCCCTGCGGCTTCCCTGTGAGCTGCTGAACCTCCCCGTGCCTTTCGTTTCGCCCCTAGAACACTGTAGACGCCGTGCCTCTTGTGCCCGAACACGCCGCCGCCTGACCACGTCGCCGGTGATGCTCCAGTGACCATTTGGTCACGGGCTTGTGCCCATCACACTCCCCGCGCGGCGTAGATGCTGTAGGTGCTTTCGCTGCATCGCCTAGGCCACCGCAGCCACGAGCACGAGCACACCCGAGCCTCGGCCTCCGCCGAGCTCGTCGCCAGCGATGCTCCGGCCACTCCCCGGCCAAACCACCACCGTGGTTGGATGCGGGCGAGTCCCAGCTCCACGTAGGTGCTCTCCGCGCGCCAAATGGTGCCCTGTGGGCAAATCCCGCAGTGCGCCGCCGCGTCTGGCCTCGCCGACGCCTAAACGCCGGGAGGCTTTGACCCCTGATCGGCGAGGTTGACCCCGCTGACACGAGTTGACCTCCCCCTCTCTCTCACTGACATGCGGGCCCTGCCCGACTAATTAGTCTGGTTAGTGCTAATTAACTAGGTTAGTTTAGTTAGTAGTCACTGACTAGTGGGCCCTGCCCAATTAATTAGGACTAAGTAGCTTAGTTAGTGCATAGTCACTGACCAGTGGGCCCCACTGGTCAGGTTTGACCAGGACCAGGCGCTGTTGACTGCTGACGCCAGCATGACGCAGTGCTGACGCAATTATTCATTTTCTGGATTTATTTTTATATAGGAAATTCTAGAAAAATAGCCAAAACTTCTAAAAATCATAGAAAATCAACCATAGCTCCAAATCAAACAAATTATATATGAAAAATGATCAGAAAAATTCAATCTATCCATCTATAATGGTTTCATGCATGACAAAACACTTTAACTCTGCTGTTTAGGTGAAACAAGCTAACACACTCATTATGCATAAGAACTTTAACCTTCATTTGAATCTTTGATTCAAATGGACCCATTTCAACTTGTTTCACATTGCACTAGGCAGGACACATCATTTTGCCATGTCATAGCATGCATCATATTGTTGCATATTGTCATGTGTTGATTATGTTCTGTGTGTCCTTCCTGGTAGGTTCTGCCTCCGAGGATATCTCCGAGTATCCAACTGAAGGGCAGTACCCTACTGCCACTCCATCAGGCAAGCAGCCCCATTGATCATATCGATACAAACCCATGTTCTCACCTCTGCCCTCATTTACTGCATTAAGACAACAACGTTTCAAACTGCTGTGTGTTGCGGTAGTTGAACCCTTATCCTCTGCATGACCTTTCATTTCCACGGTAACTAGATGAAACCCACTAGCATGTGTAGGAGTTGATTGAGCCATGTATGTGTTTCCTACCTTGCTATGCCTACTATGCTTAGAGTTGTGTCAGGTCTGGTTCATCTGGGTGATGGGCTAGAGTGAAATGATTATGTCGGTAATGTGAGGGATGTGTTGAACATGATTTGGTAAAGGTATCGATGAGAGGCCATGTAGGAGTACATGGTGGGTTGTTTCATTGAGGCCGTCCATAAGAACTGAGATCTGTATGTGTGATTTAAGATTCAGTTACTACCATACATTGGGCCCGAAACCAATGGACCCTCTCGGCTTCTTAATCACCCTAGTACTCTGTCCAGGAGTTGCAATTAGTTTCTGGTGTTTGTAGGTTATGTGTTGGCGACCGTGCGTAGCGCTGACCCTAGGGGTGGGCTATGTTGCGGTAGATACACCGTGGCCGGGTATGTCGGGCGCCCGTTTTGCGTCTCGGGACCCTGTTCACATCGTTCGGGGCCGTATGTGGAAACCTCGGCCGGACTCCCTGCGGATGGAACCTGGATAGGCGATAAACCTAGACTAGGGACTTGAGTGTTTAGGTAGGCCGTGGCCGACACCCTCGTTGGGCTTCCACTTGAAGGTTGCCGAGTACATGTCATGTAAACGGCGGTAAGTGGTGAGAGCGTGTATGAAGAAGTACACCCCTGCAGGGTTAACATCACCTATTTGAATAGCCGCGTCCGCTGTAAAGGACTACTTGGTTGCCTATACAGTTCATAGACAAGTTAATGGTTACTACTAAAAGACTCAAGATAAGTGTGAGTACCGAGGATGGCTCTCTCGTAGGATGACGAGGGAGGATCCCCGGTAGAGTATTGTGTTGGTGATTAGTGGACTCATGTGCAAAAACTATTTTACTAGTGGTGTCTCGTAGGATAGCTTAGCCAAGAGTTAAAGTTGGCTTGCTGCAATAGCTCCACCACCTTCTTGAGAATGAGCATGTATAGTAGGTTCTGTTGTAAGACTTGATGAGTACCTTTGTACTCATGTTTGCTTAATTACTGTTTTCAAACGACAACACTGCCCCCTCTGATGGGTTTTATGTAGATCTCAACGTCGATGAGTGACTTGCCACCCAGGTGGTGATCCTGGCCATGGAGGGCCTATGTAGATAGACAGGCTTCGAGAAGTGTTCTTTCTTTCTAGTGTCTGTACTCAGACTATTTGCTTCCGCATGTGCTTGTATGCTTGTATGACTTGAGTGTCGGGTCATGTGACCCCTACCTGTATGAACATGTTATGTATGGCTCTATGGAGCCTTTAAATAAAGTACTTGAGTTGTAGAGTTTTGTTGTGATGCCATGTTGTATTTGCACATATCGAGCATATTGTGTGTATGATTGAAATGCTTGGTATGTGTGGGATCCGACAATCTAGTTGTTTATCCTTGGCAGCCTTTCTTATGGGGAAATGTAGTCTAGTGCTCCTCGAGCCATAGTAGTCCGCTACAACCCGGTTCACCAGAGTCCTGCTAGCCCAGCACTACTGCTCAGGACACTTGACTGGCCGGCATGTGTTTCACTTCGTTCCTATGTCTGTCCCTTCGGGGAAATGTCACGCGGTGACATCCGGAGTCCTGTTAGCCCAGTGCTACAGCCCGGATTCACTCGCTGATGACCGACATGCTCGATGTGATTCATGTATGCCTGTCTCCATAGGTCTGTGCCGCTTTGGGTTCACGACTAGCCATGTCGGCCCGGGTTCTCTGTCATATGGATGCTAGCGACACTATCATATATGTGAGCCAAAAGGCGCAAACGGTCCCGGGCCATGGTAAGGCGACACCCGTGGGGATACCGTGCGTGAGGCCGCAATGTGATATGAGGTGTTACCGGCTAGATCGATGTGACTTGGAATCGGGGTCCTGACAGAACCCCTTGACAGTTCGCCTTCAATAAAACTCCTCCAGCAATGCCCAACATTGGTTTTACCATTCGCCACCTAGCCTCTTTTTCCCTTGGGTTTCCGGAGCCTAAGGGTCATTCTTTTTAACCCCCCCCCCCCCCGGGCCAGGCTCCTCTGAGTGTTGGTCCAAACTGAGCTGCCTGCGGGGCCACCTCGGGGAAACTTGAGGGTTGGTTTTACTCGTAGCTAGTCTCATCTGAGTGTGCCCTTAGAACGAGATATGTGCAGCTCCTATCGGGATTTGTCTGCACATTCGGGCGGTGTTGCTGGACTTCTTTTACCATTGTCGAGATGTCTTGTAACCGGGATGCCGAGTCTGATCGAATTGTCTTGGGAGAATGAATATCCTTCGTTTACCGTGAGAGCCTGTGATGGGCTAAGTTGGGACTCCCCTGCAGGGATTTGAACTTCTGAAAGTCGTCCCGCGGTTATGGGAAGATGGGAATTTGTTAATGTCCAATTGTAGATAACCTGAAACTTAACTTAATTAAATGCATCAACCGCGTGTGTAACCGTGATGGTTTCTTCTCGGCGGAATCCGGGAAGTGAACACGGTGTTGGAGTTATGCTTGTCGTAGGTTGTTCTAGGATCACTTCTTGATCATAGTTCATCGACCGTGCCTTTGCCTTCTCTTCTCGCTCTCATTTGCGTATGTTAGCGGCCAGAAATGCTAGTCGCTTGCTGCAGCTCTACATCATACATTTACCCTTCCTATAAACTTAAATAGTCTTGATCGCGAGGGTGTGTGTAACGCCCTCGATGCGGCTATATCTCCCATGTGTTGAAGCACGACTTAGAGGCATAACTGCATTGAAAGCAATGTCGCAAGTGAGGTAATCTTCACACAACCCATGTAATACATAAGGGAAAGAGTTACATAGTTGGCTTACAATCGCCACTTCACACAATACATGAATAAAGCATTACATTCATCCAAATACACTCAAGATCCGACTACGGAACCAAAATAAAAGAAGACTACCCCAAATGCTACACAGATCCCCGATCGTCCCAACTGGGCTCCACTACTGATCAACTGGAAAACGGAACAACATAAAGAACACGATCTTCATAGAGCTCCTCCTTGAGCTTGGTTGCGTCATCTGCACGGTTCAACGGCACCTGCAAGCTGGTTTTGGAAGTATCTATGAGTCACGGGGACTCAGCAATCTCACACCCTCGCGATCAAGACTATTTAAGCTTATGGGTAAGGTAAAGGTATGAGGTGGAGCTGCAGCAAGCGACTAGCATATATGGTGGCTAACATATTTGCAAAAGAGAGCGAGAAGAGAAGGCAAAAGCACGGTCGAACAACTATGATCAAGAAGTGATCCTAGAACAACCTACGTCAAGCATAACTCCAACACCGTGTTCACTTCCCGGACCCCGCCGAGAAGAGACCATCACGGCTACACACACGGTTGATGTATTTTGATTAAGATCAAATTCAGGTTTTCTACAACCGGACATTAACAAATTCCCATCTGCCCATAACCGCGGGCACGGCTTTCGAAAGTTCAAATCCCTGCAGGGCTGTCCCAACTTAGCCCATCATAAGATCTCAAGGTCAACCAAGGATATTCCTTCTCCCAAGACAATCCGATCAGACTCGGCATCGCGGTTACAAGACATCCTCGACAATGGTAAAACAAGTCCAGCAACACCGCCCGAATGTGCCGACAAATCCCGATAGGAGCTGCACATATCTCGTTCTCAGGGCACACTTAGATGAGTGCTCCATACAACTAAAACCAAACCTCGAGTTTCCCCGAGGGGGCGCTGCACAGGGCTCTAGTTTGGACCAACACTCAGAGGAGCACTGGCCCGGGGTGGTTTAAATAAAGATGACCCTTGAGTCTGCAGAACCCAAGGGAAAGAAAAGGCTAGGTGGCAAATGGTAAAACCAAGGTTGGGCATTGCTGGAGGAGTCTTATTCAAGGCGAACTGTCAAGGGGTTCCCATTATAACCCAACCGTGTAAGGAACGCAAAATCCGGGAACATAACACCGATATGACGGAAACTAGGGCGGCAAGAGTGGAACAAAACACCAGGCATAAGGCCGAGCCTTCCACCCTTTACCAAGTATATAGATGCATTAATTAAATAAGAGATATTGTGATATCCCAACAAAATATCCATGTTCCAAACAAGGAACAAACTCCAATCTTCACCTGCAACTAACAACGCTATAAGAGGGGCTGAGCAAGGCGGTAACATAGCCAGACAACGGTTTGCTAGGACAAGGTGGGTTAGAGGCTTGGCTTTACAATATGGGAGGCATGATAAGCAAGTGGTAGGTACCGTAGCATAGGCATAGCAAAAGAGCGAGCATCTAGCAAGCAAAGATAGAAGTGATTTCGAGGGTATGGTCATCTTGCCTGAAATCCTGCAAGGAAGAAGAATGAGTCCATGAAGAAGACAAACGGACATAGTCGAACGGTTCCTCACAAACGCGACATTATCAGAACCAACCCGAAGAAGCAACACCGGAAAGAAGCACACAACATAGTAAACAACCAACACACGAACATGGTATGATATGCGGGATGCGGTATGTGATGCATATGCATGATTTGGAAAGGAATGATTGAACCTGGACTCAACATGGAAATCCAAGAGTGCCACTAGAAAGGTGAGTTGATTTCGGTTGAAATCGGTATAAAGATCACCAGAATCGGATGCACGGTTTGGAAATGGCAAGCAAAACAAATAAGGCACCGGTCTGCGATAAACAGCAAGTAGCCATCTAAATGCATCAATATAAATATGCTGCCGCACTCAAACATAACAAAAAAATACATGGAATGGATCCACTCATGATGCTTGACAAAAGATGAACACTGAGCTACGGCTAATTCATCCATTAACAGGTTCAAACAAGCATGGCAAAAATGCAATAGATTACAGGTTACAGACTTAGTGGAATTAACAGCACGTCAGGAATTTATCATCAGGAAGCCTAAGGCATAGCCTAGTGGTTGGAAGGGGCTGATGCCTTCCCACCCACCCAGGTTCAAGGTATGGTACTTGCAATTTGGGGTTGTTGCACCAATTATACTGTAGGGGGTTCCCTTATAGTCTTTCTGTCAAAAAAATATTTAGAGGAAAACAACTACATGCTACAAGAACATATCATGGCAAAGCAAGGCATGGCATGACGCTACTCTAAGCATATAACAAAAGTCCCTTAGTGACCATGAGCCAAAAGGGATCAGAAAATACAATTGCAAGCATGTGAACATAGCAAAAACATAAACAGATTCAGACTTAGTGAAAAACTGGAGCATGCAAAACAGTTTAACAAGTAGGCATGTTTACGAGCTCGATGCACTCACTACAAAGCATGGCATGACAAACTAAGCATACACCCATCAACAAGACATGGCAAGAACAACATCATAGCATGCACGGATCAATAGCAACAACCTCGGCAAAATCGCTAAACATGTTAACAATCTGCCAGGAACATTTTATAGCAAAAGTAGAGCTCAATTGACTCAAGCTAGGGTGCTCCATAAATGCAAACAAAAACATGGATGTATAGAGCACGACAATATTAACAAAACATCCTTACTGATCATCCTCAAAAGAGGCACGGATCACTAGGAAACAACATGAACATATGGCATAAAAACAATGACAGGGCAAGGACTTAGTGAAATTCAAGTCCCTGAAATCAGCATCATTGAGTAAGCTACTTTGCATGCTTGTGCTAGTCACCACAAAGATCACAAAAATACATGGCATACACCCCTGTAAAGATTGCATGGCATTCTACAAAACACATGTAGAGCTCAGGATCATATCATGCACATATTAATCATGGCAAAAATGACAAAAGTGCATTTGCTGAAACAGATCTGAAATATTCCTCACATAGCACTCTTCCAACTGCATTTCGGGCATCAAGATGAGCTCAAATGGAAATGATGCAATGAGACGAAATGATGTACTCGTCGAGACGAACATTTTGATATGCTACACACACGAAACGGAGCTACGGATGCAGAGTTATGATGCGATGAATATGGGCACATGAATCTGGAAACTTCGGGGACTTAGCTCAATCTCACCCCGGGAAAAGTCAACAGGCGGAGTGGATCGGGTCGGACGAGGTGGAGCGGATCGGGTCGGGCAAGGCGGAGCGGATCGGGTCGGGCAAGGTGGAGCGGATCGGGCCGGGCCGAGGCAAAGGAGGAGCCGAGTGACCGAGACGGCGGCTCCGGCGAGGTCGTCGCCAGCGGGGCGGCGGATCCGGCCGGGCTCAGGCTCCCGTGGCTGGATCTGGCCGCGGGCGGCGGTGGAGCTCCTGCGAGGGCGGGGCGCAGGGCGAAGGCGGAGCGCGCGCGGCGCGGCAGGGAAGGCGGCAGGCGGGCGGCGCGCGCGGCGATCTCGCCGGCGGGAGGCGGCGCGGCGAGGCGCTCAGGGAAGGCGGCGCAAGGACGACTCGGGCGCGCGGCGGCGGGGAACGGGCTCCGCGGGCCTGACGCGGGCCCCGCGGGCCGGCGGCGGCGGGAGGCGGCGAACGCCACGTGGAGGCTCCGGATTGGCGCGGGGGAGGTCGGACATGTCCGTCGGCAGGGAAAGAAATGTCCCGCGGCGCGGAGAGGTGGTAGACTAGGGTTTCATCCGCGAATTTCGGGGGAGGAGGTGTTTATATAGATAGAGGGG
>NC_053027.1:209258882-209342324 GCF_003073215.2 Triticum urartu | reverse complement strand
TATACATCCAATCAAGCAGATGCATGAAGAGCAAGCACTCATTTTGGTAAGGAGCACGGCTCATGTTGTCCTATTTTGGGCCAGGTTACATGGTTCATATTGCCTGGTCGATAAGATCATGTTCATATACTAATTACTTACCCCGCAACAAAAAAAAAACTAATTACTTATGCCAGGCTGCCCCCTCCTAATTAATTGCCATAATTTTCTGCTAATTATTCGCTCAATATTTGGCTATATATGTTCGTATACAGCGAAGGAGAATCATATAGCCACAGACCAAACTACAAAAATATAAGAGAAAGAATGGTCAACTCATCAAGTACCCAATCTCTGAGAACCAGTGGTCCGAAGATCCCCTCAACGGAAGCTCTGCAGTGGTGATTCATCTCGAAATGGGAGTGTAAGGAGGAAGAACCAACGAGCAAGTACTTGTCCAATAACCTCAAGAAAAATCCAAGAAAAATGCATTGCAAGGAGGTTGATGTTCCCATCTGGTTGAAGGAACTCAAATCATACACGAACGGGGAGTGGAAGGTCCTCGTCAATAAAAGAGAAAACGGCATGACAGACTGGGTAAGTTGTTCTCCGATCCAACTCTGGGCAAGAATAGCGAACTAATTTATCTGTCCATTATATTTGATTGATCTTAGAAGTGCATAGCAATATGGCGTGTGTATATAAACATCCCTGCCACTACAAGGTACGAGTGTGGTCATAGAATTCACATAGGTAGGCAGGTGAGATCTGTTTCCATGGATGCGTCGCTCCTGGGCACACGGCCGTATTTTTTCTCGGCAGCAGCGCACCCTGAATGCTAGCTACCTATCATGCCGACTAGTGATCCCGTCCGTGTCAGTATGTCACCTGCGCTGCCATAAATGAAGCGTAATCATCTATTGATCCATTATGTGGTTGAATCGAGACGATAAATCCATCTATTGGACGAGGTGTTTCTCCGCCAAAAGTTTCAATTTACTTGCTAAGGAAACTGTGTGCATGTGCTCATACAGTATATATATATATACAACAGTAATTAGAAGGTGCTCTGGTCGTAATTTCTCCTCGCAGTGACAGTTCACATGCACTTCCATCGGTTCCTCCTGCTTATATATCCTCACATTTTGGTTGCTCAAATTGAGGAGCTCTGTGCAAGGCCTATAGATTTTAGGAGAATATGCAAATAAACTTCGATATTCGTCCTCAAGATGATATTGAAGATACTATCGACATTTGGCTGGATGTGGATATGCTTCCAGTTCTACCTCTATGTGAGTTTGTCAAACAAATTTGTTAAGTAATTTATATTATTTATTTAAAAATATTTGGTGTTCAGCCCTATTAAACTTGCTTA
The DNA here is from genome assembly GCF_003073215.2 of Triticum urartu. Lineage (NCBI taxonomy): Eukaryota > Viridiplantae > Streptophyta > Magnoliopsida > Poales > Poaceae > Triticum > Triticum urartu. Next base: position 209,340,970 of record NC_053027.1, on the reverse strand, counting down.
TTGATAATTGACAGCTTATTTACTTTCTTCAAAAAATACTCGGAAGGTTGTAGACAAGACATACTACAGTTACGGCTCCGAGCTAAATTGTGAGGAGAAAGGATCTCTTGTCTCACTTATAAATGATGTTGAGACTTTTAAGACTAATTATCAAATTAGACAAAATTATTGTGAATACGCACGCCGCTAGTCCACTAGTTGCATGATGGCGTCGTATCATATGCATCCGGTATAGTTCGTGCATCCGTGTATCCCTCGACTCCTCGACCGGCCGATCAACATCTGACGCATGGAATCAAAAGCAACACTAATTTGCAAGAATACGCCCGCAACAGCTCTTGCTAATTTGCTAATAGCCCCTCGGCAGAAGCAGGCCTTTGCCAAAATAGAAGTTTCTTAATCTGGATCCTCTCCTCCAATCGCTCCATGGCGGCGCCCTGGTGAATCCTTCGATGGCAGCCGCGCTTGGCCTACCACTGCGCTCGTCTGCCTCAAACGGATCCATGGTCCGGTTATCCCTTGAACGGTGGACGCGCTTGTCTGGCTTGGCCAGCCTCTGCGGTCTTCCGCCTCAAACGACTCCATGGCCCCGGTGATCCTTTTGACGGCCGCGGCGAGATCCACCATGTTTGGCCTACCTCCGCGCCCACCCGTCATCTTGCCGGTCCCTGACGCCGAGTCCGCCGCCGGACGCAACCTGCACACCATCACTACGGCGTCCTGCTTACAACAAACCTGTTGGCAGAGAGCACAACTCAGCAACCCCTTGTATACCTACAGATTGTAGCTTGTGAGCTTATCCATTGCAATTGGTCTTTAGTGAATTGCGTGTGGCTTCAAAGTATAGAATTGAATTGTATATCGTTGGTCAGTTATAGAATTGAATTGTATATCGTTGGTCAGTATTTATCAGAGCTCAAGAAGGTGAATGTATCTACTACTTGCATATTATTGTAGCTTGTGAGTTCAGACTTCCGAGACAAGTGACTGTAGCTTGTTGTGAATGAAAAATTCAGTAATAAACAAATTTCTTATTGCCGAGTTCCTGGTGGTTTGAGGTGTTTTGTAGTACACAATCTGCCACAGCTGAAGCATGGCATAATATCACCTGCTGCTTCTGCATTCCTTGTGACCACGTTACTACTTTTCTTTCGCATATTCACAAACAAGAACATGTTGCTGTTGCTGCAAGCTTCCGGACCTGGAAGCTTACAAATAAGAAGTGATTGTGAAGGTGTTGTTGACTGAATTTTTTTTGAACAAAACGATTGTTTAATTTCTTCTGGTGAATTCTATTGTTGAGGTTGATGTGGGTTTGGAAACTGAGTTGTTCCTTGTGTGATTCATATGCCATTGGAACAGAACGCATCTTATCGAACGGTCGCCGCGACAGCGACGATGGTACTATTTTAGCAACTAACAGCCAAACAAATGATGAATTGATGGTACTGTTATACAACTGAATAAAAGGATGAGCGCTCACAGGATGACAAAGTTTCTTCGACTTGTATTTCTCTTGGGTGATAGTTGTTGATTATTTGTATGAGAAAAACAGAGCATGCTTCAGGTTTATGTGACATAATGTACTGGTGCTATTGCTGCTTGCCACACTCCATTCAATACACATAAGTCAGAGAAAATAAGAGGAAGACAGTTTGACAAAACACATAATTCCAACCATTACGAGAATCCAGTACATCAAAGAAATCGACATTAATAACTCGTTTAAATTCATGTATATTAACAGACTAAGGGCCATCACGGAACATCATCTGGCTTTCTCCTAACCACCACATTGTTCAACTTTTTCTGCTGTCCAACACGAGCTCCAAAACACACATGATGTCTATATGACTTGTATAACTCCTCCACGGTCTCAAGCCCTTCAAATGTCCTCCCCACTTTAGGCTTCAATTTCTCGTCGCATCTTGGTTTAAAAGACCAGCACTGAAAGATAGAATCACAATAATCACCATTATGCATAAATCTATAAACTGAAAAATGGCATGGTCAAGGAAAGTTTATTAAACTCACAAATAGAAGAATGCTGGCTTTCTTTTTTGGCGTAGCAAATTCTTCCTCAATCATTAGAGTTTGCAACCTATTGTTGCCTTCAGCAGTTCAGCTGCACCTACATTTACACAATGAGTCGTCCAGATTCCAGAGAGCAAATACACATGTATAATGTACAGAAAACATTTAGTTCTTTTTATGTATTACCTGAACCTCCATCTGTCGTGTTGTTCCGTTGCTGTTCTGCGTTGGTAGCATTTTCCACAAAAATAACTGAGCAAGTGAGGTGAGTTTCTTGGTGGCTAGATTGGGAGGCAATCTCAATGTTGATTTATGGACGATGCTGGGAGTTCATCCATTGTTGTTGAATCAGACGCACCATCCCTAACTGCTGCCATGGTGATCGGTTGCGGCGCATCGCACGAGCAGAATATGCCTGCCATATCGATTAGGGGCTGGGAGTTGCAGTCCATCCTCGCCGTCGCGGCGACCATCCAAAGATATGCGTTCAATTCCGGCGATCGACAAAGCAGATGCGTTCCGTCCGTGCCGCCGCTGATACTGGTTGCAATCGTCATTGAGAAAAGGATTGTGTAGTAGGGAATCGGTAAACCGGACCACGGCTGAGGGGTTTTTGGAAAAATCACCAGACTATAACTGGATGGAGGCGGGCATGTTTTTGCAAAATTAAGGGGTGTGTTACATCAAGCGTAGGATTTAAGTTGGATGGCCAGCGTTGATGGGATGCATGGATGCAAACACATAGCCGGATGCAAATACATCTTCTAGGAGTATTTATTCTTCCTTTTCATCATCCCCAGTTCCATACTAACCGACGCGGTTTGACGATACGAATGACCTCTTCTGACGCATGTCCGTTATGTGCTTTTTTGAAACTACCGAGCATCGTCTTCATCATTGTCCTTCCATTCTTCTGTTTTGGCTGCAGGTTCGGTCCGACCCGCTCTTCATTCAAATGTGACCAACTGCAGCACGACTATAGATCTTTACTAAAAAAGGCTTTCGCCCCGTTATATATATAAAGCACTGACCAACAACAAATCGATACAAACGCACGCTACAACACATGCACACACCCGATGCAAGATACATAGGCGCTGAGCGCAGCAACACCATCCCAAGCACTACAAGAGAAGCCAGGTCCTCGACCGTGAACATGTCACCGCGAAAAGATGAAGTCGCATACGACGAACCGTGAGCTCCAAGGCGGCGTCTTCAGGAAGAAAACGACACCAGAGCGCCGCCACCGCCTGACCTGAGGGTCAGAGTTTTCCCTGGAGCAACACGACGGGCAATGAGTGCCGCGACGACGCCTTCAGAAAAGGAACGAGATTCGCCGCCGCTGGTCCTTCCGAAGAAAGAACAGGTTTTCACCCCGGCCAATACTCACCACTATCGAACGCCACACCCCGGTGACCATGCCGCCCACACGACCATGGTCACCGGGCAGCACCAAGCCCCGGGCTCCGCCCAAGAGCACCGCGACACCACCATCAGGGCCGCCGCCCCGGCATCCAAGACCTCGATGCCACCTCACCCGCCACCCACCAAAGAGACGAGAGGAAAGGCCCCGCCTTTAGCACTCCTGAGCTGCCCCTAGTGCCGAGACTCACGAGGCCGGCCAAAACTAGCCTCCGTCGGCCCATCCTGCCGTCGGGCGCGAGACGAGCTCGGTCCTACTGCCGGGCGCGAGACGGGTCCGGTCCTGCTGCCAGGCGCGAGATGAGTCCTGTCCTGCTACCGGGCGCGAGACGAGGTCGGTCCTGCTGCCGGGCGCGAGACGAGCGATGAATCGCAACTAGGGGAGGGCCGACCCTTTGATGAAGGTAGTGCCTGAACGACAAGGAGAGGAATCGAAGATCAACAAGGGCGCTCACCGACCGGTCGACGCCGAGAAAATCCGGCCGCCGCCGTGAGACGACCCCGACCACCGCCGTGGGCTACCACCACGCCGTGGCAGCCCACATCCATGCCGGGATCCCAAGGGACTGCTCCGAGCCCCCCGCCGACGGCCCTGTGCCAGATCCAAGGAGCAGGCCGGCAACCGCCGCCGTTCCCTCCCGAATCCGCGACCAGGACGAGCCCCGGCTGCTGCCCTGCGCCACCAGCCGGGTCCCCGGCGACAAATCCAGTCGGATCTGGCCGGAAACCGGCCCGCCCGCAACCACATGCACCGTCGCCGCCGCGTCAGATCCGTCGCCGCCACGGGTGCGCCCACCAACGCGAGGCCCTCCACGCCGCCACCCCGGACCAGCAGCCCCCCCGCCGGACCAAGCTGCCACGCCGCCGCGCCCCTCGAAAGAGCAGCGCCTCTGTCCGAGCCAGGCATCCCGCGCCGCTGCAGCCCGAGCAGGGTGAGACGAGGCCCCGCCGCCGCCAGCACCAAACGGGCTTCGTCAGCCGGTGCGAACGGGCAGCAGCGGGGGAGGAAGACGAGGGGAGGGGGCCGGCCGACGACGCCCTAGGGTTCCCCCCCGGTCGCTCGCGGGGACGACGCGGGAGGAGGAGAGCCCTTGTAGACTATCCCAAAAGGATTGTCGACTATAGATCTTTCGGAGGACCTCCTTTTTGTGAAGTACTATGCTCTACGGTTCTTATCTCCGTATATAGTTTGGTTTATCTAGAAGCATCGCAACGCAAAGGTTTTCCTCAATGAAGATGAGCTTATCTCGGTGGTATTCTGTCGCTTCGCAGATGACTTTGATGCGTTGGTCCAGGCGCTGCTCGAATGCCTCCGCATATAATTTAGGTTTTCCGTGGCGAATTTCTCGTTGTGATGATGACTTTGATGCTTTGGTCCAGTCCAACTGCTGCTCCAACACCACTCGGGGAACTATGTTTGCCAATCTTGCCTCTCCTGTTCAAGTTGGCCTGTGCAGTTAGTATAGCTTTCTCGTTCCTTTTAAGAAACTCTGTTTTTGCGTTTTCAAGCATATATAAATGGTTCGTCCTGGATTTTCTCCAAAATAGTTCCCTCAAGAGGAAAAAAAACATGCTATTGAATTTGGCACAATTCCCTGAAAAACAAAATTGGCACAAGAGATGAATCATCCGCAAAGTTGATGCTCTAGCTTAAAATTTACAGTTGAGGGAAGCGAGTAATGCGGTTATTCCAGCTAGTCAAAACTCAGGACCCAGTGATGAGATCCTTGTGCAGAGTATAGGCAGCACACTAGAGAAGAGAAGAACCTAATGGCACAGATAGCCCTGGTACAAGAACCACATGCTACATGAGGAACACAAATTGTTACAGTACAATACTTCATAATATGCAATTACTATACAAAGCATGTTACTGTCAAGTACTGTCATTCACCCATTTAAAGACGTGTCCATGGTCGTCATTACAGCATAAGCCATAAGGTGTGTTCATACCAAAGATTCCAGCAACCAATGAGTAAAGTGACAACAGACAGACAGTCCCAGAACTAAGAAATGATCCAGCTTCAGGAAGCAAAGGGAAATTAAGTTCTATTCTACGAGAAAGATGAGCATGTAATGAGCCAGTGAATATGCAGACTACCAAGCGATGTGTTTATTACAATCACAAGGTTATCGAAAATGAACTTCTGCACAAGTACTGACATCTTGGCAAGTAAACAGTTGAACCCTTTTTACTTTTGGATGTACACTTAATTATCAATTTAATGAAATTTGCAACTATTTGATCTTTAATCCGAAAACAGCAACTTCAGATGTATAAGACAGAACAAAATAGCTTCTGGTTACAAATCTGAAACAGCAACAAAATGACATCATAAGCTTGTATAATAATACTCGAGACCAAACTTCAAAGCATTCCTCAGATCACTACCTTAGCAGCCACTACCATGTCCAAAATCATCAAGTACAAACTGCAGCCATAAAAAAATTGAAAACCTGACAAGACCAATGCTTTTTCACTGGATCCCAACCCAGCATTTCAACAAGTCATGGTCTATCTGAACCTGCTAAATAAGAAGTGCCCTATACTGAACAAGGGGTGCATGAACTCAGGAAGCAGCGCAATGCTCGCAGCGGCACAATGTACAGGGCAACTAATTGAAAGGCTTACAAGTTCTGAACTAAATGTTCACTAATTAGCACATACAGTTTTGCTTCGCGCATAGCTTGTCGAACCACCATATATCACATCCTTGTGAGATCAAGACTACACATCAAAAGCACTAATGCGTATAAGATAGCCTGCAGGGTCTGTAGTCATTTTCTGGACGGATGATTGCAAATGACGATATGCAGGACTATAACCTCATGTTCATGCCCTAGATTTTCTTTTCCAAAGTATACTAGCAGCAACCTGGGACTTGAGGAGATCCTTAATAACACCAGAGCAGCTCTTGGTTAAAAACTCGAAACCTTCAGACTCCATGGCCGCACCCAGATTCGTTGGCGAGCTAAGGAACACCAAGCATGCTGCCTTAAGCTCATGGCACTGATGCTGCTCGGCCAATGCCAAGATAGTCACCACAGAGATCGTATCGATACGATTGCGCAGCTTATGTTCACAAATAAGCTTCAGCCTCTCCAGGTTGTACTTGTCTGCCGCAACAAGCAGATGCTGAGCCAAGGCATATTCTTCTTCTTGCTTCATATCCGGCAATGCATCCGTGTACATGAAAGTAAGCAGAGCACTGGTGCCTCCATGTCATGTACGCGTATGGCCTCAGTGGTGGTTCCCTCCCTCGTCTGGCCAATGAACTCTGCTCTAAAGACAGGAGACCGTGCCGCAAGCACCAATCGGTGCGCCGAGAATGTCTCCCCACCAACTTGGAATTTGACATTGACGCCTGCCTTGCTCGACAGAAGAACCCCTAAGTGCCGGTGCAAATCAGAAGGTGGCACCAGGATAGATGGCGTCTCCTGCGTATGGAACTCGCTCATGATAGTGACATCGACCTTGACCGTGAAGGAATCGTCCTTGAGATGCTCGGATTCCTCCAATTGAACCCTTTTCATAAATCCGCCAAACCCATGACCTTTATGCACAGAAAATTCCCTGGTGTCGGAAGTACCGGTATATGATGGCACCGGCTTCCCATGTTGGTCAAGTAAGCCGAACATGAATTTTTCCTTCACAGTCTCGACCTCGCCGGCGACTGTATCATTCAAGAAGAGACAAAGGCCTATGTAATCACTGTACTCAGATCTTAACCTGTTGGGATAGTAACGTACATTCCATGTGCAGCCTCCCACCCGGAACAGGCAAGATTCGATCCCCTCGCCATTGGGGATCTCCTTGGTGCCTGAGTAGCCGATGATCTTCAGGAAGTGGTAGCCTCTCACGACCCCGGATATGATGGAGGATGCGGATCCGGAGGGGAGGCCGTTGCCGACGACATGCGAGGAGGTCGGCATGGTGTCTAGTGGTCGGTTTGGGTTGCTCGGGAAGTGGAGGGGGGCGGCGGCGACGGCTATGGTTTTGGGTGATGTATCGGTGAAACCGAGGGAAGGACTAGATTGAGAAAGCAGCTGGACTCTTCGGCTGGTCTGTCCATGGCCCAATTGTAGGATGGAGATCCAACATTACTTATTGGGACTCGTCTAGCGAGCACGCATTGTCCTGCTAGCGTTCCCGAGTGGCCGGCCAAAATAGGAAAGCACCTGTTCCCCCTCGGCCAGAAAAGGAAAGTACTCATCCCACGCCGCCCATGCTACATAGTCATGCGCCCTTCACTAACCACGCGGTCCCCCAGCGCGCGGGCATCTGGCCTTGGGGATCATGTGCACCTCCCCCGAGTCATTCCTTCCTACAGCTGGCCCAGGACCCTCCCTCCCTCCACCCCAACTGCCCCATGACATCTTCTCTGTGTTTTGATTTTCGGCCGAAAAAATCAATTTTCGGCCGAATTCCGTCCATCGCGCCTGGGCCCGGTAAATGTCTGTACCGGCCAAATTTTTCGGCCCAGTTTGTACTCTTTTTGGCCCAATCCAACTTATGGAGCCTCTGCACGCTTTGCCCAATATAAAAGGATCGAACCAAACGCCCTAACCCTAGACAAATCACGATCTCCTGCTCGACATGTGTGTGCGGCGGCGGCGCTACGCCCCAGATGCGGCTCCTCCGCTCGTCACGGCCTGCCTCCCCGCTCGAGCCTGCTGCTCCTGCCCCGTTCGTGCCTTCCCGGCGACCCAGCCCCTGCTGCTGACCTGTGCGGGCTGCATGCTGCGCGCTGCGGCTGAATCCATCGGCAACTCCTCCTCAACTCTGAAGCACCTCTCCCTGTCCATGTTTCAATCTTTTTCTTTTGGAACTGATAAAGATGTTGACCTGATGCACAGTTTTTAAACGTATTCCTCAGTGTTGTTCGACTACCATATTTTTTCTCTGCTCATTTTCAAAAATTTTGGCCGAATTTCTGCCAATTTTTTGTTAAATTTCATTTAAAATTCAAATTTTGGTTTTGTAATTTCGTCCGAGATTTTACCGATATTTTTAAAATGACCGAATTTCGGCCATCTCGTTTAGGAGCGAAAAAAATGCAAACCGAAAGGCAAAACACAGCATCTTCTTCCCCACGAAAGAAACTCCCATCGCCAGGCCTGCCATGGCTGCTGAAACGAGCTGAGATTCATGCCCATTCAAAAGAGAAAAAAAAGAGAAAAAGAGTAGGAAGGCGTACCAGGAAACACCGGGTCAATAGCTCCTGTGCGACGTTTTTCATGCGAATTGGAAGGAGTGCGACGTTGTTGGAATGAATGGTTGTGATGCGACGTTTTAGAAGCAAACAATAGCTCCAATGCGACATGGCTCTGTTTAACCATGAAATGAAAAACACGAGGGGTTAGCGATTCGAGTTATGACACGCGGGACCTAGCAGTTACTCGCATGCGGGTGGGACCCACAACTTATCCACGCAAGCATGCCCGTGCTCATCAGCGTGCCCCGAGCAGAGCCAACCATGAGCCCGAGCCAGCCCACCCACCCCCCGCCCTCCATTGCTTGCCCTGCCCCTTTCCTTTCCCACCTTCTTCTTCCTCTGCTCCGGCAACGAAGCGCGCCGCCGGCGAGTGATGTCTAGCTCGACTTCGGCCTCCCGCCAATCATGGACACAGTATGGTCCACTGCCGTTGACAAGGTGCCCCAATTTCCCGCGCATGGAGCCTCGGAAGCGTTTGACTTGTGTGAGGGAAGAAAATGGAAACCGTGGGCGCGAGTTTGTGAAATGCTTGAGCAAGCCACAGCCGGGGCAGGTTAGATCTGTGTTCTTGACCAATCCTATGGTCTAATTTCTCCCAATTTCTTTCTTTTTTTCCTCGAATTAGGGCGGTGGATCTGGGTGGTGGATCTAGGATTCATGCGCCTCCGGCCCCCTGTTTTTCAGGTTTTGAAGAAATGTGAGCATTTTGAGTGGCTCGATGACTATGTTGAAAGGTTGAAATTGGAGGGATCAACCGGAACCCAAGAGCTCAATTTTGGGGGCGGCTTGCCGTGGAACAAGCCCCCAATTTGGCAGACAGAGCCGATCCGATGATGCACAGTGCAGAACTGAAGTGTGAATTGAAGAAAATTGGCAAGCAACTAAAGCATCTGATCGATTTGAAGCAGCAAGCAAATATGATGGCTGGAGCATTTTATGGTTGTCTCATTGCTATGGGTTTATTTTACTTGATGTTCATCAATCGCTAGAATTTGTTAGAGTTTCAGTTAGTGTGTCAACTAGTTTCAGGGGTGCCCAGTAGTTTGAGTTAGCCAGGGACCATTTGTTAGATGAATTTGAATTAGTGTGAAGCAAAACTTGCTTGAATTATTGTAATGATATTCTCAGGGGGGCCTATTCAGTGTTCATGCTCTGTTTCCTCTGTTTTTGTTCTTCAGTTAACAAAGTACACACCCAAATTCAGTTTATAGTAAAAAAACAAAACTGGGCTGCCGAATAGATGTTGGGCCGTGAGAAAATGGGCCCTGAGAAAATAACCATGCCCAAGACCAGCCCACCCGCATAGGGGCATCAGCCCACCTCTAACTTCGGCAAATAAAATGGGGCCCAATGAAATGTTACTTGTCCTTTTATTTTGGCCTTTTTCTTGCACTAAATTTTGTGATGGATCACTTTTTTATGCACTAAAACTAAATGTTAATTGTTTTTATGCATGTCTACGGTTCCATGAACTGAATGAGTTGCATGCTTGCATGAAGTGCCCGAAGTAAATTAGTTTGCATTTCCTAGTTGCACCCATTTCCATAGTGGGTTTGCATGGGGCTCCTAGTTGCATGTCCATGGTTTGGGTGTGGTGATTGGGGTGTAGAAACCCAGGCCCGTAGCAATCCATAGCAATACACGAATAATAAACAAAAACAAACCATAGCAATCCACAAATAATAGCACGAAACACACAATATATATAGTAGCATAACGATTGCAACCCATAGTTCCACGATAGCCTTACAACTTAAAGTACTAATAAAACTTAATAATAGTACCATAACAATTACAACTTAAAAAAACTAATACGATAGATCTAGATAGATAGGGGGGCACCAAACGCGGGTTCTTCGGGTTCTTCTTCTCCTCCTCCTCCGGGGCCACCTCGCTCCTCCGGGCGCCGCCCTTCACTCCTCCACGTTGTTGATGGGGTACGGGAGCGTGTGCATAACGCCGTTGTTGGGGAAGATGGCGTTGAAGTCGGTGAAGATATTGTAGGTTGTGAAAGCTATGAACTCACAACCAACCCAATACGCCCGCCCGAGGAGATGGAAAGCATCGAAAGGGTTAGTGAACGTGGCGAGGAGCCCAACCACAACGCCGTTGTGGTTGACCTCCTCAAGATGGTACATCCGAGGAGAGCTGCGGGGGAGGTGGCGGAAGCCGGCCGCAAGGAAGAACTCCGTTAACTCCCTTGCGCCCCTCCACCTCGAGATCGCCCAAACCCTAAGGGTTCTCTCTGCATACACTCCGGCCGGGTAGAGCCTTTCCGGCACGGTTGGGGGGAAGCGGTAGGTGGGGGCATTGTACTGCATGGTGGCGGGGTGGCTCGAGGGCTCGATCTGGTTTGATGGAGAAGAAGGAAGAAGGAGGGCAGAGGAGGCAGAGGATGGGGTGTGGATGAGGGGGTGAGGGAGAGGAAGACGATAGTGCCCGGCTTAAATAGCCCAAGTGCGACGTGGTTTCACCCCGTAGAATTAATGGGCGGACGGCGTTTGGTGGCGCCCCATGAAAGTGTGTACACGAGCGTGGGAAACGGGCTGTGATCCTTCTGTGCCACCGGTCGCGGGGCAAGGGGGACGGGCTCACGCACGCGTCCGTGCCGTCGTGGGTCAAGGGGACACGCCTGCCCCAGGTTCTCTGCGTGCGCCACCCGTGCATTCATGTTGTATCCCATTAATTTGCACATCTTGCTAGGGCCTGGCTAGAGGGCAACGTTCGGTCGATGGGAGACGTGACAATAATGGACGCCTTAATTTGCCCATCTTGTAAAGGGCAGCACGCCGTTTGAACTGCATCAATACCCACATCGATACCCCATGCCAGTATTGCGTCCTCAAAGAGGAGCATGCCATGTACAGCACGCCATGCAGTGTTGGCTTTTTGGTTGTCTTCATTGGGCTGCTGCATTGTGGCCGGGTGCATGCTTTGATGCGACGATGCATCGGTTATAATGGTAGGCATGCGACAGCTTACTGCGTCGATGGGGGTGGCGGAGCAGGGCTACATCGAGAGCATGCATGCAACGCACGGGGCGCAGTTCTGCGGGTGGGCATGCATGCTGCGGGTAGGCACAGGCACGCATGCAACGATGGAAAGGGCACTGCGTAGGCTTGGTCCATGCACCGCGTCAACTCTTCCCGTTGGATTCAAATGAACGGTCTTGATGCCCCAACGAGAGAGGCTGATCCAAACCCCACCGATTCAACCAATCAGCGCGTCTCATGCGGATCGATGCACACTGTAGCTAACCCTAGTGCCTGATCTCAACCGTCCACGCACAACAATCGACGACCCGGTAGTGTGCGGGGTTTTGGGAGGGGTTTTGGCTGATTAGGGTTGAGCATAACTAATTCAAAAAAAATCAAAAAAATATAAAACTTGCGCATATAGTCTTATTATGTCTTATAGTAACGAGAAAAATATATAAATATGGTTGACATACATTTTTACGAAAAATCCTTCACAAAATTGTCATTCCTCGAATAATGTAGTATGGAGTTCAAGGGAGAGAGTAGTGGGCACCCGAGAGTAGGTGGGGTTTTGAAAATGAAAAGTGTGAAAACCTCACCAGAAGTTCATTTTGGATTGACTAAGAAAGATCTTAACTTACTCTTTTCATTTTCATGTTTTAAACTTGTTTTATATATAATTTTCTATTAAATCTTGTTTTTTCAAAATAATAATAATAGAAAAGTAATTCAATAAATAGTGAGACTTTAGATTTACAGTATATAGGTAGAATAGATGTGTAGAAAAATTATTTGGCTGGTTTAGACAAGGTGCCAAAAAAACTTGCTTAAATATGAGGCTGTTTACCCTACCTTTGGAGGTCATTTGAGACACACTTTTCATGACTATAAGTTCAACTTACCAAAAGGGCTCGGAATGATCAGCAAGCAAACATATTTCAGTTGAGGTACTTTAGATAGCATTAAAACATCAATACCCATCCCTAATTCAAATTTGAGCCCAAATTTGAATTTAAATTTGAATTTTATTTGGCTGGTTTAGACAAGGTACCAACAAACAAGTTCGAATAGAAATACGGGGATACATAGTGACTACCAGTACGTACCAAGTTACAAAAATTATTACATGCCCCAAATTTTCAAACTGTTCTCTGTTCTACCTCTTCCTACCACGTCGCGTGCCCTTCTTCGCCTTACCACTTCTTGTTTTTTGTTCTACTACACACACAAGTTCACTGATCATCTTGGTTTTCTTCACTGGTATTTTCAACACCTCGCCAACACCCTCATGATCAGTGTCTTCAGTCTCAATGTTGACAGCACTTTCAGTTTCTTCGATGTGTACCTCAGCATGGGTTTCTTCAGTCTGAACCTCGACACGCTCAGGTTCAGTTTCAACCTCGAGAGCAGTTTCTTCAGTCTGAATGTTGGCTGCAGCAGGATTTTCTTCAGTCTGCTCAGGCCCAGGCACACTTCTCTTCTTTCTACCGCCATTGACTCTTGCTTTTTTTGTTGGCCAATACTGTTCAACAACAAGGGGCTGACTTGCTTGCTTCCTCCTGGCCATTGGGAAAATGTTATAGATATAGTAACTGGAAAAAAGCACCAAATCAAAACACAGACAAATAAACAAGAACATACTTTGGCTTATCTGGAGTGTAACAGCATTTGACAGATCCCACTCTATGCCCAAGTTCCTGGCACAACTTGCATATGTTTTTGTTACCTTTTTGGGCCCTTTTTGGCTTTCCATCTTTCTTTCCCTTCTTACTACTCCCACCTTTCTCAAACCATGCCTTGAATCTACTCTGTTTAGGCCTGCCAACCTTTCTTTTCGTCAAGGGAGGACACATGGAAAATTCAATGTCCACTTCAGGGCACTGAGACTGATCTGTAAGTGCTGGAATTGGAGTAGCATATGCAGCTTTGAATCTTGCTACCGAATAATATTCATGCAAATATGGGTGCATGTTTATCTTCAGTTGGGATGCTAAGAAGAGAATGGCATGCTCACATGGTTTACCAGTGTGTTGCCACTCGAGGCAAGTGCAATCATGCAATTCAGTGTTAACAACATGTCTCCTTCCAGTTTTGTTATCTCTAACTTCAGCACCCCAAGGTGAAGATTTTTCAACAAATAAATGTGAAAGACATCTGCTCCTATTGACCACCTGTTGTACCACTGCTGGAAGCTTATCACCTTGCAGACAATCACCTATCCTTCTTCTCAATTCCCACAACCGCATGAGCATGATCCTGATTTGGTCAACCATGTCATGCACGGGCAAATCTTTTAACTCCTTCACCTTGTTGTTGAAACTCTCTGCCAAATTATTGTTGATGTGGTCACACTTGATGGTAGTGTTGAATGCTAACCTGTACCATAACAAAGAATGGTAGGTGTTCAGCCATGGACCAAACTCATCACATGCTGCCATTATCTTATCAAGATGATATTTGTGTGTCTGTCTAGTGTAAGATCTTGCTGCTGGCCACATGCGCCCAAATTCTTCTCCTCTAAATTTTTTGATCAAATTCATCCACAAATGACCGAAGCACTCCCTCTGCTCAACATGTGGGAAAACATTTTTCACTGAATTTTCAAGCCCCTTACATGCATCTGTGTGTATAGCCAAAGGTGACACTGGCCCTAGGCATCTTTTCAACTGGATCATGAACCATGTCCATGAAGCCTCTGTTTCTGACTGAAACAAGCCAACAGCAATAGGAAACATCCAGTTATGTCCATCTAGAGCATTGCATGCTGCCAACTGACCATTCCACTTGCCTGTCAAAAATGATGAGTCTATGCTCAAATATGGACGGCACCCTGCTTTGAACCCATCGATGCAAGGCTTCAAAGCCATAAAAAACTTGGAGAATTTGACTTCACCTTCGGCTGATACCTCTGTATCTATCTCCACAACACTGCCAGGTGACCTCTTTTCCACTTCTGCTTTGAAGTTGTAAAGCATCCTAAATGTATTTGCCCAATCACCATATAAATTTTTCATTGCCCTTTGTTTTGCCTTCCACACTGTGGTATATTTCAGTTTAATGGGGTACATCTTTTCCAAGTCTACTTTGAGTTTCTTGGCAGTAATGTTTGGTGCTTTGGCTAAAATTGGGGTGATCTTTTCTGCAACCAAAGTTGTGATGTCATGGTTGATACTCTCTGTGAACTTGTAATACAAGTATGTTGATTGGGGATTTGGTTAACCCTAACAGTACTTCCATCAGGTTGCAGTCTAGCAGATATGTACCACTTTCAAGGCTTCACACTACCATCAAATCCTTTGCACATCGCATAAAACTTCTTTCTATCAGTACAAATAGTCTTGGCATCAAACTCATGTTTCACTGCATAAGTCTTGAAACACATCCTAAACTCCTTCATGCTTGGGAACAACTTGCCTACTTCAATGACAGGGTTTTGTCATACACATGCACCAGCTCATCATCATGTGCATCATCTACCTCATCTGCAGCTTGTTCCATCAACTGTCCATCTACTTCTTCATCAGCATTAGCAGGAAAACTAGATTCACCCCTCTCCTGCTTATCTCTGTCATGGACTGGAATGCCAAAAAGTTTGGCCATCTCAATGTCAGGCATTGGTGCAATGACCAAATCAGTAGGCTCATCTAATTCAACTACATTCCAATCAACAGTTGCTGCAGTTTCAGTTTCAGTTCCAGTCACCTGTCCCTCTTCGGGTATTACTGTAAGTTCAGTACACATGGGAATCAATGGCCTCTGTGTAGCCCAATCATCATCTACCATCTGCGCAGCCAATTATGATGGCACATATCCAACCTTCGAAAAAATGTTCAGATCAACGAGCTTAGCAAAAAAATTAGCCCGTTTGCTTGTCCAGCCGTTTTGCTGATCGATTTCTTCAACAATCTGTTCACCATCTTCTATTCTCACAGACTCTCCTTTCCAATCATCAAACCGCAACAGTGATACTTCTTGCTTTGGACCCCAAACAATATTCTCGCCAATTTTTTCCACCCATTTCTTCACTGTCGTCTCTCCCATGTTCTGTAGAACTTGTGGATCAATCTCTGTAAACTCAACCTCCCATTTAACAATAGTGTCTCTCTCAATGTTCTGTATGCTACCATCAACTAATTTTGCCTTTGATGGAAAGAAATTGATTGTCAATTCGAAGGTCCGAGCGGCAGCATCCCCTCTATCAGTGGCAGACAGTGTGAGCCCGTGAGAAAAAGCAGACAAAGCCACCCCCTAATTACATGCAAAATTGGATCGGAGAGAGGCGCATTACCTATTCGAAGTTGAATCTGGTGGCTCCATCTCAGTATGCCCACGGGCTCCCCTCACAACCTATCGATTTTGGAAGCGAAAACAGAGGAAACGAGCTGAGATCTACGGGCCGGAGAGAGGAACGGGAGGGTGACTAGGATTTGAATTCACTCACCATTTTCTAAGGACGAAGGCTCCGCCGCCGTTGACAACGAGGGCTCCGCCGCCGCCACCGAGAATGCAAGATCCGCTGCCACCGGAGAAGAAGGGGGGCAGAGTGGCGGGCCCGGCACGGTCGGGCGGCAGGGCACGGTCAGCTGTTTTGAGGAACAATTAAGTTGAACCCACATGTCCTAACATAAACGGACGGGCTTGGTTGACGACCAATTTAACCACATTTAACAGCCATGTCGTGCGTGGGCTATTTGCCTGCTCAAAATTGTCGCACCACAGCCATTTGCTCGAACAACGTCGCACTCTTGCCAATTCACCTCAAAAACGTCGCACAGGGGCTATTGACCCAGAAACACCAGCAAGAGGGAAAGGTGGGAATTCATTGAATTTCTTCCTCTTTTACTTCCCCTTCACCTCCCCTCCAGACGTTGTTTAACCATGGCTTTTCCATCTAAGAAACACAGGATTTGTGAGAGAAAAATTCTTCCCCTTTCACTTCCCCTTCACCTCCCCTCCTATGATATAAAGAAATACTGTAGACAAGAAACAGAGGATTTTGTTGGGGGGGGGAATCTAATATCTGTGATTTTTTTTGTTGTCTTCGTGCAACTCATCCAGAAGCACCAACCAACTTTTGCCACACTGTGTGCAACAGGAAAAATCATGCGCATAGAGTAGAAACAACCATCCAACAACCATATATGAGATCTTTTTGTTCACACACTACAGTGAGATATGACCAAAAAATCTTTCCTACTTATAAGGGTTTGAGTTGGTGGTGAGTTCACTCACCCTCTTTCCCACTCTTACAAGTAGGACACGCAGTAGCCGAAATAAAAATAAATCACACCAACGACCTCCTTTCCACATGGAGATTTTAAAATAAAAAGTTGTATCTCTTCCACACCATTCCATCTGCCGCTATTCTTACCCAATCCTCTAGTTCATGATGGGCGATAGTATACAAAGCATGTCATTGCTAAGTGTTGTCATTCACCCATTTAAAAACGTGTCATTACAGTGTAAGGTATGTTCATATCAAAAATTCCATCAATGAGTAAAGTGACAGGCAGATAGTCCCAGAACTAAGAATAGCTCCGGCTGCATGCAAAGGGAAATAAAGTTTTATTCTACCAGAATGTTTAAATGTAATGAGCCAACTAACATGAATAGCTCTGACGCGTTCATCCAAATCTGACAAACTTGTGGAAATTCTATACTAGGCATGGCTACCCATTAAGAATGTATTCATTACAATCACAAGGTAATCTAAAATGAATTTCTGCGCAAGTGCTGGTTGCAAATCTGCAACATAGGGAAATGGGATCCTAATCTTGTATGAAAATACTTGAGGCCAAACTCTACACAACCTTCATAAGATCACTACCTTAGCAGCCACTACTATGTCAGAAATCATGACTACAATTTGTAGCCGTACAAAAAATTGCAAGCCCGACAAGGCCAATGATTTTTCATTGGATCCAACCCAACATTTCAACAAGACATGGTCTGTCTGAACCTGGTAAATAAGCAGTGCTCTATACTGAACAAGGGATGCATGAACTCAGGAACCAGCGCAATGCTCACAGCGATTGTTACAGAGCAATCAGACAGAACTGGGCGAAATTTAAAGGGCAACTAGTTGAAAGGCTTACAAGTTCAGAACTACCTGTTTACTAATTAGCACATATGGTTCTTGCTTTCCGCATAGATAGTCAAACCATTAATAATTCTCCATAAAGGATGCAATGACCAAACAAAATAGGACCAACGTACATCACATCGTTATGAGAACAGGACTACACAAAAAACTACTAGTACTACTTTACTAGCATTAGATAGCATGCAGGGTCTTTATTTAGTTTCTGGACGGATGATTGCAAATGACGATATGCAGGACTGTAACCTCATGTTCATGCTCCAGATTTTCTTTTCCCAAGTATACTAGGAGTAGCATGGGACTTGAGGAGATCCTTAATAACACCAGGGCAGCTCTTGGTTAAGAACTCGAAACCTTCAGACTCAATGGCTGCATCTAGATTGTTCAGCAAGCTGAGGAACACCAAGCATGCCTCCTTAAGCTCATGGTAGTGGTGCTGCTCCGCCAAGGCCAAGATAGTCGCCATGGAGCTTGTCTCGATACAATTGCACAACTTCTCTTCACAAATCAGCTTCAGCCTCTCCAAAGCATACCTGTCTGCTACAACAAGCAAATGCCGAGCCATGGCAGATTCCTCCTATTGATCCATAGCAGGCAGTGCATCCGTGTAAATAAAAGTAAGCAGAGCGTTGAACACTTCTGGCTTAATGTCATGTATGCGTATGGCCCCAGTAGTGGTTCCCTCCTTCATCAGCCCAAAGAGCTCTGCTCTGAAGACCGGAGACCGTGCCGCGAGCACCAACCGGTGCGCCGAGAATGTCTCCCCACAGACAACGAATTCGACATCCACACCAGCCTTGCTCGATAGGAGATCCCCGAAGTGCCGGTGCATGTCAGACGGTGGCACCAGGATGGACGGTGTCTGCTGCGTGTGGCACTCGGTCATGATGGTGACATCAATCTTTACAGTGAAGGAATCATCCTTGAGATGCTCTGATTCCTCCAATTCAACCCTTTTCATAAATCTAGCAAATCCCTAACATTTATTCACAGAAAAGTCTCTGGTCTCGCAGGTCCAGGTATAAGACGGCACTGTCTTCCCATGTTGATCGAGTAAGCTGAACTTGAATTTTGCCTTCACGGTCTTGGCCTTGTCGACGGTATCATTCAAGCACAGACAAAGGCCTATGTAATCAATGTACTTGGACCCAGACCCATTGGGATAGTAACTCACATGCCATGTGCAGCCTCCCACCTGGAACGGGCAAGAATCAATCCGCTTACCATTGGGGACCTCCTTGGTGCTCGAGTAGCCGACGATCTTCAGCAAGTGGTAGCCGCTCACGACCCTGGATATGATGGAGGATGCGGATCCGGGGGGGAGGCCGTCGCCGCCGACATGGGAGGAGGTGGGCATGGTGTACAGCGTGGTTGGTTAGGACGGTCACTGGCCGGGAGGGGGAGGGGGAGGGGGCGGCAGCGGCGGCGTGGGGAGGAGAGGGGAGGGGATGGCAGCGAGGGTTTTCGTTGGTGTATCGGTGAAGCCAAGGAAAGACCAGACCCTTCTACGATTCCGCTGGTCTGTCCGTGGCCCAATCCGTTGGGGTCCGATGGGGATACATGGACTCCTCAACATTGTTTTATGGGCGCTGCTACAAATTAGCCGGATGATTTCTCTAAGAAATCATTCGCCTGTATAGCCGTCCGATCAGCGCAGTGGGGCCGTTGGATCACAGCAACGCAACGCGACAGCTTCAACAATGTGTCATTGCAGCCCCGCGCGGTGCTCCAACGTAGCACCAACGGAGTCCGGCGAACTCCATTGCAACTCCGGTGAGCTCCATTGTAGCCCTAGCGGAGCTCCAACACAGCATCGACGCTCTGATGAAGCTCCATTGCAACTCCGGCCGAGCTCCATTGCAGCACCGGTGGAGATCCGACGACTCTAACGAAGCTCCGCTGCAACTCTGGATGAGCTCCATCGCAGCCCTGGCGGAGCTCCGACGGCTTCGGCGAAGCTATATTGCAACTCTGGCCGAGCTCCATTGTAGCCCCGACATAGCTGCACTAGTAGCCGCTGATAAGAGCAGCATCGCAGCGCCGGGGCACGCCGAAGAGTGCTCCATTGAAGCTTCGCCGCCCGCGACTTGCAGCACCAGCAGCCGCCGACGAGGTTGCATCGCAGCACGGCGTCCGGGACGAGTTGCTGAGTTGCAACGCCGGCGGCCATCGAGGACGAGGGTGCATGGCGAGCTCATGTCAACCGCCTAAGATATGCGTGGGAGAGGGCAGACTCCGATGTCCAGTATTCCGGCCAGGGAGCTCGCTGCATAGTAGTTGGGAGTGGTACGTAGTGGTGTGTGGTGGCAGCGGCTGCACCACCATGCAGCGGTGGCCGGTGGGTGAGGATCCATGGAGGGGCGGAAAATGGGATAACGCAGGGAGAAGAAGACTCGTGGGTAGGTGAGGAACATGTGGACGAGGCCAGACTTCGCGGAAGGATAACACCACCATCGGGGAAGCGTTGTGTGGGCCTGATAGAGGACACGCGTCGCGCGGAAGGGGAGGCTTATGGGAGAGAGAAATAAGTCGGTTGATTTTAATACTTTTCCTTGTTTTATTTAGGGTTTTATCAATTTTTGCCACTAGTTGTGTCTCACTACTCAGTTTTGCCATTAGAAGTTACAGCTACTCAAAAATGCCATCGATCCGCGAGATGTTTGCTCAAAAATGCCATTGTTCCGTTAGATGTTTCCTCAAAAATGCCATTAGACATCGTTATTTTCACATCAAACTCATTGACCATGTTATATGACAAAAAAAAGTCTAGATCCACATGTCAGTTCTCTATCTCGCAATGATAAGTGTGGCCCCCACTTGTCAGGAGTAACCAAGCGAATAATTTTATAGGAAAATAAGAACGTTGTTGGGA
Organism: Triticum urartu; assembly: GCF_003073215.2. NCBI lineage: Eukaryota > Viridiplantae > Streptophyta > Magnoliopsida > Poales > Poaceae > Triticum > Triticum urartu. Next base: position 209,320,348 of record NC_053027.1, on the reverse strand, counting down.
TCAAGTGGGCCCCACACTTTATTGTAGTGAGATAGAAGGGGAGCTGGCATGCTGGTTCATAGGTATTTATGTCACTATTACATGGCAAAAGAGATTTGAGATCACAATAATGATGCCCAGTGGCATTTTTGAACATGTGTCTAACAAAGCGATGGCATTTTTGAGCAGTTGAAATTCCTAGTGGCAAAACTGAGTAGTGGGACACAACCGATGGCATAAATGATAAAAACCCTTTTATTTATTGATTGAGGTTCAATTTCTCTCAAGAAAAAAATTTGTTGAGGTTCATTAGAGCAACTTTAATGGGGCGACCCATTTCGTCTGCCTGCATTCGTTTAGGTCGGCGCGGATAAAAGTCGAGGACCACGCGCCGACCCAAACGTAAATCGCGTCCGTCTGGCGTGCATGCCGACCCATTTTCGGCCTAAAATTGCACCTAGAATGCGTCGGCGCGGACGCGACGCGGGCGCGCCACGCGTCTCCTCGGCGTCCGCCGCGTCCCTATCTGTAGGCCACCCAACCGCCACCCATCGTCTTATTTACGACGATCACCGACAGCGGGCCCACTAGTCAGTCAGTGAAAACGTCCTTTTTTAAGCACGCGTGCGGCGGGGGCCGACCTCATCCACTTTTCCCATCCACATCTGGCCCCCACCACTCCCTTTGCTTCCTCGCCGGCGACAGCAAACCCTAGCACGCCATGGGCCTCTTCTGCACCAGCAATGACAAGGGCAAGGGCAAGGGCACCCCTGGCGCCTCATCCTCCCGTACTCCCCCTTCCCCTCCTCCTCCGGCGCCGGCGCGTTCCCGCCCCGGTCGCCGGCGCCTGCACATCCCGGTGCACCAAGTGGGGTGGCACTGGGAGTACAGGCAGCCACTACCGTACCCCGATGTCACGCTGCCGCACCACTAACACCTGGATCCGCAGCGGATCCCGGTGTCGGCGGTTCCACGGAGCCAGCGGATGCACGACAAGGAGGTACGCAGGCGCCGCGCGCAGCTCACATCAGAGCAGCGTCGGCTGCCTGAGTACGCCGCGGACTCTCCCAATTGGGAGTCTTGGTTCGCCCTCAAACACGAGAAGCAACAGCGTTCGGGTGTCAATGCCATCCCACCGCCGTTTCCACCGCCGCCCCCGCAGGTAGAGCCGGAGGACATGGAGGCGGAGGTGGAGTACCAAGCCGCCATCAAGGAGGCCCTGCAGCACGCGCTGGAGGCTAGCCGCCTCGAGGAGGACGCGCACTTGGATGGGCTAGAGCAAGCCATTGCCATGTCGGCGGCGGGGGACTCCGTCCACACCCTGCTGTTCGTGCCGCCACCGTCACCGCCCGTCCAGCCGGAGCTGGAGCCGACGCGGAAGCACTCCCCGCTTCCACCCACTTCGCCGGAGGAGGCCTACTCGTGGACGGGACAGTACTGCCAGTGGGTAAGCGCACCTACCGTCCACTTCGCCGCGACACTGGTGCAGGAGGCGGCCCACCTCGAGCCCTAGAAGGCGCACTGGCTCCGCCAGGAGCAGGCCGACGGTGAGGAGCATATGCGCTACGAGGCCATGCTCCAACATCACGCGGAGGTGCTCCGGCTCGAGGAGGAGGAGGAGGAGCGCGCGCAGCTAGCCGCAATGCCTCCGCCCAGCAGATACCGGATGAGGCTGCCCTGGCAGCGTATTAGGCGGCGCTGGGGTGGGCCGGCCCTGCTCCCATATTCATCAACCTCACCGGCGATGGCGACGGCGGCGTCGACGCCAAAGGCAAGGGCAAGGCTGACGAAGTTTAGGACAGCGTGCAGGACGGCAGCAGGCGGGCGCAGACTTTTTTTAATGTTTTAGTTAATGTTTAATTAGGTTTAAGTGGACTTCAGCTGACGTTTGACTAGCCACTTATATTTAATAATGTTTATTTTGTGTGAGCTATTTTTTTCACGCCCGCACATTTGGGTCAGCCTCCCGTTGGGCGGAAGCTGATCCATTTCAGAATGCGGATGCGCACGTCCGCCTGGCCAATTCAAACGGACGAAAAACAGACAAAATGTGTGTCCGTCGCCCTATTGGAGTTGCTCTTAGTGCAGAAAATGTTCAATTTGTTCAAATTTATCATTTCGAGGATACATCGATTTGTTCAATTTTGTATTTGAAACCTTCATTATCTTTCTCATGTGCACTGTTGAGGAAATGAAAAATATTCGACAATGTTCGTACACATTTTCTTCACATCACTGATTTGGTTCTGATTTTTTACATACATGATTAGTTGCTTCTTATTAAAAATTTATTATTAACTTCTTATATACTTCTGTTTTTGAGGATATGCCTTTTGCTTCAATGAAAAACAATCATATAGAGTCGTGGATTAAATAAAGTCGACATATTGAAGCGGATTTATTAACAATTCATGGATCAAAATGGAAAATATATTGTCCGCCCCTCTTGAAAATATTCATAATAACATGTGTTTTTTCCTCTCCGCTTAGTTTGAGTCCACCAAGTCAACTTTTATTGTACTTTTTGTGAATGGTTTGCAAGGAGACAACAACTTGATCTTGTTAGAATTGTGTCGAATATTATTGTACAAGGTAGGTTACAGTTGGACTTGGTTTTGGACTATGTGTAGACAAGGTGGAAGTTGTGTCCTAATATGACACTTGTATCCTAGGCCTCTCATATATATCAGGGGTAGACACGCGATGTAACCTATGCCAACATAATAGCACAGGATGCAGGGGGAGTCGGCGGCGTGTGCCGGCGCTTGGGCGGCCGGTGTGCGGTGTTGTAGCAGTGTCATGGGGAGAAGCGTCCATAGTCAGGCCCCGGGGATGTAGCCATATCGGTGAACCTCGTTAACAAATCTCGGTGTCGTGCTCATGTGATTGTTTGGTCCTCGGATGATCAACGGTGGTCCTCGGATTTATTCTAACAAGTGGTATCATGAGCAAGTTTTGATTTGAGGTTGCGGGCATTGATCTAGAGGAGGAACGGATCGACAAACTTGTGTGAAGCTATTGCAGCCATGGGAAAGGAGTTAGTTGGCGAGTCGTCACTGGCGAGTTGCAAGTGCAACCAGGAGGCAACGATCAAGTATACACAACTGTGGTAGTTCTTGAGAAGCAATCGGGAGCGGCGTCAGCGTGGAACTCAACAGGATTTCGATCAGACTCGGCGGCGGCGACAGAGGCAACGTGGCATGCAGCATGTTCAAGGCTGTCTCCATGAGATGCGGCGGGTGGCAGATCAATTTGATTGGCGGTGTTTGCATGAGAAGTCGACGAGGCGTATGCAGACGGACGGTTAGATCGGGATACATCCGAACTCGGGAAGCAATCAGAAGCAGCAACAGTGTACAACAGGGCGCCAGCGTCGGTGTCAAAACCAACGGATCTCGGGTAGGGGGTCCCGAACTATGTGTCTAAGGTCGATGGTAACAGGAGAGAGAAGACATGATGTTTACCCAGGTTTGGGCCCTCTCTATGGAGGTAATACCCTACTTCCTGCTTGATTGATCTTGATGAATATGAGTATTACAAGAGTTGATCTACCACGAGATCGTAATGGCTAAAAACCCTAGAAGTCTAACATGTATGATTGTGATTGCCTCTACGGACTAAACCCTCCAGTTTATATAGACACCGGAGGGGACTAGGGTTGTACAAAGTCGGTTACAGAGAAAGGAATCTTTATATCCGAACGCCAGGCTTGCCATCCACGCCAAGGAGAGTCCCATCCGGACACGGCAGAGAGTCCTCTGTCTTGTACCTTCACGGCCCATCAGTCAGACCCATGTCCAACAGGTCGGACGCCCGAGGACCCCTTAATACAGGACTCCCTCAGTAGCCCCTGAACCAGGCTTCAATGACGAGGTGTCCAGCGCGTAGATTGTCTTCGGCATTGCAAGGCGGGTTCCTCCTCCGAATACTCCAAAACAGCTCTCGAACACAGAGAACGTGTCCGGCTCTGTAAAACAAACACCACACATATCCGCAGAGAGTATAATATTTCCATGAGTCCAATCTACTGACAACTTTTGTAGCATGACATCACGTTGCCGCCCGGTCATTATTTCGATCCGTTTTTTAGCCTCCCGCTTCATGTTTCAAGATGCGGTTTTATTAGCATGTCAAAGCAGAGATCATGTCCCCTTATTGCGGGATTCTCATCAATACAGGCGTGGGTAATCCAACCGCGCCGTCAGCATGGCCCTTGGGGAATAGGCGAGTTTTAAGGCGAGTGGGGAGGCGCTTGATATTCGCAGCCTTTATAAAGGGATAAGGATTTCACCTTTTCACCAACGCCCTCTTTCTCTCCGCCTATCCATTCTCGAGCTCCAGCGCCCAAGCTTCCATCCTTTCCACCTCAAAAAAGCACTCCGACCATGTCCGGATCTGGAGCGCAGGGCAAGTGGATGGTCTCCTCCGTCAAGGAGAAGGACATCACCATGCTCCGGGAGGTTGGGTACTTAGCACAGGAGATCGCCCACCGGCTTCCCGCAACAGGGTAGATCATCCCCACCCTGAAGCCCCATGAGAAGGTGGTATTCATCCCCCACTTCGTTCGCGGATTGGGATTCCCTCTCCACACATTCTTCCGCAGATTCATGTTCTACTACGGGGTGGATTTCCACGATCTGGCCCCCAACTCCTTCCTCAACATCTCGGCATTCATTGTCGTGTGCGAGGCCTTCCTCCGCATCCCACCCCACTTCGGATTGTGGCTAAAGATCTTCAATGTGAAGCCGAAAGTGGTGGGTGGCCAACACGCAGAGTGCAGAGCCGCCATGGTGAGCAAGATGCCCAATGTCACATGGCCCAAAGGTACCTTCATGGAGACTGTCATAGGGTGGCAACAATAGTGGTTCTACGTCACAGAGCCTCGTGACGCCACCTGGGCCATAGCTCCCGAATTCCAGTCTGGAGCCCCGATGCGGCTCACCTCCTGGCTAGAGAAGGGCCTCGATTGGTCTTCGTCAGATGAGCTGACAGCGCTTCAGACGCGCATTAGGAGCATGGTCGACAAGAACATCAAGCTCGTCAATGTGATCCAGGTGATGCTAGTTTGCTGGATCCTTCCATGCCAAAGACGGACTTGCCATCTGTGGGAGTTCGATCCGGCCGAGCACCAAACCTTGCAACAGTTCTTCGGAACTACGCACGAAGACATTTGGAAGGTGCTCTTCAAGGCCAACGAGACGTGGCTGAAGACGACCGAGGATCGTGGGCACGACCTGGCCCATCCTGCCAGTCAGGTAAGTCTTTCGTATTTCAAGGTGTATCCTTTACTTGCTTACTCAAGGAAGATGTCTAAGCTTCCCTATTTGTTTTTTCAGGGCTGGACTAAGAAGGCGGAGCGGATTCAGCGTCCAGCTTCGCTGCCCGAAGAACCAGCTATCCCGCTTCTGACGAAGATGCTGGTTCAGGCGCCCTACCAGGCCCCGGAGAAAAAGGCTAAGAAAAAGGCCAAGGAGGCTAGAAGTGGCCTCCGACGTAAGGGCACTTTGGACGTGACATCCGAAGACATCGAGACCCACTCCTCCCCCACCGAGGATGATGAGGAGGAGGAGGAAAGGAATTCTCCCCCGGAGGGGGGAAGGAAGAAAAGGGCAGCCTCCACGCACCTGGAGGCAGAGGCGTCCAAGAAGGGGAAGGTCTCCCTTGCGGATAACTCCACGTGGTACATCGATAGCAGCTCGGAGTGGCACGCCAGAGATAAGCCCATGGCCGAATCATGAGTACTCAAAGGCACTGACGTGTTCATATAACCAGCCTCTTTACTTTATAATTTTAACATGTTAGATCATGCACTTGCAGTCCGGCTCGTTCCAACCTCGAGCGATCCTCATCTCCGGGAAATTTGCTGGATCCGAAGGTGATGGACAGCGGGTCCCTTCCGGTGGCCTCCTCTCCTAAGACTACGGAGGACGCTGAAGTGCTGTCTCGAAGGACCCTCCCGGCTCAGGGGGCGGCACAGGAGGCTAATACGTCTGCAATGTATCTATAATTTTTGATTTTTCCATGCTATTATATTATCTATTTTGGATGTTAATGGGCTTTATTTTACACTTTTATATTATTTTGGGGACTAACCTACTAACCCAAGGCCTAGTGCAAATTGCTGTTTTTTTTCCTATTTCAGTGTTTCGCAGAAAAGGAATATCAAACGGAATCCAAATGGAATGAAACCTTTGGGAGAGTTATTTTTGGAACAAACGTGATCCAGAGGACTTAGAGTGGACGTCAAGAAACAAACGAGGAGTCCACGAGGCAGGGGGCACGCCTACCCCCTGGGCGCGCCCTCCCCCCTCGTGGCTCAACCGACCTACTTCTTCCTCCTATATATACTCATATACCCTAAAAACAACCAGGAGCACCACGAAACCCTATTTCCACCGCCACAACCTTCTGTACCCAAGAGATCCCATCTTGGGGCCTTTTCCGGAGCTCCGTCGGAGGGGGCATCGATCACGGAGGGCCTCTACATCAACTCCATGGCCTCTCCGGTGATGTGTGAGTAGTTTACTTCAGACCTTCGGGTCCATAGTTATTAGCTAGATGGCTTCTTCTCTCTCTTTGGATCTCAATACAAAGTTCTCCTCGATCTTCTTGGAGATCTATTCGATGTAACTCTTTTTATGGTGTGTTTGTCGAGATCCGATGAATTGTGGGTTTATGATCAAGTCTATCTATGAACAATATTTGATTCTTCTCTGAAATCTTTTATGTATGATTGGTTATCTTTGCAAGTCTCTTCGAATTATCAGTTTGGTTTGGCCTACTAGATTGATCTTTCCTGCAATGGGAGAAGTGCTTAGCTTTGGGTTCAATCTTGCGGTGCTCGATCCCAGTGACAGAAAGGGAAACGACACGTGTTGTATTGTTGCCATCGAGGATAAAAAGATGGGGTTTATATCATATTGCGTGAGTTTATCCCTCTACATCATGTCATCTTACCTAATGCGTTACTCTGTTCTTATGAACTTAATACTCTAGATGCATGCTAGATAGTGGTCGATGTGTGGAGTAATAGTAGTGGATGCAGGCAGGAGTCGGTCTACTTGTCACGGACGTGATGCCTATATACATGATCATGCCTAGATATTCTCATAATTATTCGCTTTTCTATCAATTGCTCGATAGTAATTTGTTCACCCACCGTAATACTTATGCTATCTTGAGAGAAGCCACTAGTGAAACCTATGCCCCCCGGGTCTATCTTCTATCATATAAGTTTCCAATCTATTTTATCTTGCAATCTTTATATTTCAATATTTATCATAAAAATACCAAAAAAATTATCTTATCATCTCTATCAGATCTCACTCTCGTAAGTGACCGTGAAGGGATTGACAACCCCTTTATCGCGTTGGTTGTGAGGTTCTTATTTGTTTGTGTAGGTACGAGGGACTTGCGTGTGGCCTCGTATTGGATTGATACCTTGCTTCTCAAAAACTAAGGGAAATACTTACGCTACTTTGCTGCATCACCCTTTCCTCTTCAAGGGAAAACCAACGCAGTGCTCAAGAGGTAGCAAGAAGGATTTCCGGCGCCGTTGCCGGGGAGTCTACGCACAAGTCAGGACATACCAAGTACCCATCACAAACTCTTATCCATCGCATCACATTATTTGCCATTTGCCTCTCGTTTTCCTCTCCCCCACTTCACCCTTGCCGTTTTATTCGCTCTTCTTCTGTTCGTCTTTCCTTTTGCTTTGATGTCTTACTTGGCTCGTTTGCTCGTGTAACACCCATGATGCGGCTATATCTCCCACGTGTCGGAGGACAACTTAGAGGCAGAACTGCATAGTAGGCATGTCGCAAGAGGGGTAATCTTTATACATCCCATGTACCGAATAAGAAAGGGATAAAGAGTTGGCTTACAATCGCCACTTCACACAATACATAAATATAGCATTACATCATCCAGATACAATCAAGGTCCGACTACGGAACCAAATAAAGAAAGACAACCCCTAATGCAATAGATCCCCGATCGCCCCAACTGGGCTCCTCTACTGATCGATTGGAAACAAAACAACACAACGAACATGATCTTCATCGAGCTCCCACTAGAGCTCGGTTGCGTCACCTGCACTGTTATCATTGGCACCTGCAACTGTTTGAAGTAATCTGTGAGTCACGGGGACTCAGCAATCTCACACCCTCACGATCAAGACTATTTAAGCTTATGGGTAGGAAAGGGGTAATGAGGTGGAGCTGCAGCAAGCACTAGCATATATGGTGGCCAACTTACGCAAATGAGAGCCAGAAGAGAAGCAAAGCACGGTCGTGAACTAGAAGTGATCAAGAAGTGATCCTGAAACTACTTACGTTCAAACATAACTCCAAAGCCGTGTTCACTTCCCAGACCCCGCCGAGAAGAGACCATCACGGCTACACACGCGGTTGATGCATTTTAATTAAGTTAAGTGACAAGTTCTCTACAACCGGACATTAACAAATTCCCATCTGCCCATAATCGCGGGCACAGATCTCGAAAGATCAAAACCCTGCAGGAGTGTCCCAACTTAGCCCATCACAAGCTCTCACGGTCAATGAAGGATATTCCTTCTCCTAGGAAGACCCGATCAGACTCGGAATCCCGGTTACAAGACATTTCAACAATGGTAAAACAAGACCAGCAAAGCCACCCTGATGTGCTAACAAATCCCGATAGGAGCTGCACATATCTCATTCTCAGGGCACACCGGTTTGTCCAAACTTCCGGTAGGCCAACCCAGAGTTGCCCCTGGTGGCCACCGGCGGCTGACAGGTTGGACCAACACTCAGAGGAGCACTGGCCCGGGGGTTTAAAATAAAGATGACCCTTGAGTCTGCAGAACCCAAGGGAAAAAGGCTTAGGTGGCAAATGGTAAAACCAAGGTTGTGCATTGCTGGAGGAGTTTTATTCAAGGTGAACTGTCAAGGGGTTCCCATTATAACCCAACCGCGTAAGGAACGCAAAATCAAGGAACATAACACCGGTATGACGGAAACTAGGGCGACAAGAGTGGAACAAAACACCAGGCATAAGGCCGAGCCTTCCACCCTTTACCAAGTGTATAGGTGCATTAAAGTAAAGAAGATATAATAATAATGATATCCCAAACGATAACCATGTTCCAACAAGGAACAAACTCCATCTTCACTTGCAACTAGCAACGCTATAAGAGGGGCTGAGCAAAGCGGTAACATAGCCAAACAACGGTTTGCTAGGAAAGGTGGGTTAGAGGCTGGACATGGCAACATGGAAGGCATGATATAGCAAGTGGTAGGTATCGCGGCATAGCAAAGGAGCGAGAAACTAGCAAGCAAAGATAGAAGTGATTTCGAGGGTATGGTCATCTTGCCTGCAAAGTTCTCCGAGTTGACGTAAGCTTGATCCTCGTAAGCGTACTCAACGGGTACCTTGATCATGAACTCGTCTCCCGGATCTACCCAAGGCAAGAACACAAGCAAAGGAAACCACAATCAACCACGGTGCAATGCGCAAGCAACATGATGCAAAATATGGCATGATATGCGGGATGTGATATGCAATGCATATGCGAGCTTCGGAAGGAAAAGATTGAACCAGGCCTCAACTTGGCAAACCAAGTGTGCCGCTGGAAAGATGAGTTGATTTCGGTCAAAATCGATATAAAGATCACCGGAGTCGGATGCACAGTTTGCAAATGGCAAGCAAAACAATAATGGCACAATTCTGCGATAAACAACACGATGCCATCTAGAATGCAACAAGAAACTAAGCTACTGCACTCCAACATAACAACAAAGCACATGGCAGTGATCTACTTAAGATGCTTGACAAAATATAAACACTGAGCTACGGCTAAACCACACAATAGTAGGTTCAAACAAGCATGGAAAAAGTGTAAAAGATATCAACATCATAGACTTAGTGAAAATACTAACATGCTAGGAATTAACATGAGGAAGCAATGTTTAGAGCAATATAACAACATGCTATAGGATCAGAACGTAGCAAACAAAGGCATGGCATGAATCTACTCAAAGCATATAACAAAAGTCCCTTACTGACCATAAGCCAAAAAGGATCATAAGATAAGATGGCACCCATGTAAACATAGCAAGTTTCGTTAACAGACTCAGACTTAGCAGAAAACTGGACATGGCATAAACAGAGTTATGAAGGCATGTTTGCGAGCTCGATTCACTCAACACAAGGCATTGCATGACAAACTAAGCATACTACCAGCAATAATACATTATCAAGAAGCTAACCATGGCAAGAACAACCTCATAGCACGCATGGATCAACTACAACAACCTTGGCAAAATTGATTAACAAGTAAACAATCTGCCAGGAACATTTTATAGCAAAAGTAGAGCAAGATTGAGTCATTCTAGGGTACTCCATAAATGCAAACAGGGACATGGATGGATAGATCACAACTATATGTCCAAAACATCCTTATTGAATATACTCAAAAGAGGCATGGATCTCTCTGTAGCAACATGAATACATGGCATAAAAATAACAGCAGGGAAATGACTTAGTGAAATTCTAAGTCCCTGAACAACAATATCACGAGAGCTACTTTGCATGCTTGTTATAGTCACCACATTGATCACAAAAATACATGGCATACACCCCTGTAAAGATGGCATGGCATAGCCCAAAACACATGTAAAGCTCATGCTCATATGCAACACACAATAATCATGGCAAAAATGACAAATGCTCATAATCTGATAAGAATCAGGAACTAACATTTTATAGCACTCTTGCATCAACGATTTGGGCATCAAGATGGACTCAAACAGGCATGTCACAATGGAACAAAATGAAGAGCACATCATGATGAACATTTTTATATATGGCACGCCCAAAACGGAGCATCACACAGGAAGTTATGGCATGATGAACAGAGCTTGAAAAAACTGCAGAAAAGGACTTAGAGAATATTTGGACCTCCGGATCTGAGATCTAGGGTTTGCTCGTCCTTCAAGGATGACCGGCGAGCTCGCCGGAGTAGGAAGTCGTAGTGGCCGGAGAAGAGGGAGGCGGTGGTCGCCGGAGTTGCGCCTCGCCGGATCTTGACCTGCGGAGGCGCAGCGGGGCGGCGCCGGGCGGACAGGCGTGGGGCAGCACGCCGGGCGGAGCTGGGGCGGGGTCGCCGGAGGCGGCCGACGCCGGAGTGGATGCGCGCTGGCGACCTTAGGCGCGGGTAGCGGAGCGCTCCCGCGGGCGGGCGGGCGGCGGCGAATCGGGCCGGGCGGGCCCCGCCATGGCCCGGCGGGCCACGCGGACGACGCGGGGAAGGGGGCGGCTGCCGGGACACGTGGCGGCAGGGGATAGGTCTGGGAGGCGGCGACGCTGAGGTGGTGGCCTGCGATTGGCCGGGGTGAGGTGGAGGCTGCGGTGGACACGTCCGGCATGGTGCGGACGCGTCCGGTGGCGCGGGGAAGGTGGGATCTAGGGTTCATCCGCGAAAATTTGGAGGGGCAGGTGTATTTATAGGTAGAGGGAGCTAGGAGAGTCCAAATGGAGTGCGGTTTTCGGCCACGCAATCATGATCGAACGGCCGAGAGGATGGAGGCGGTTTGGATGGGTTATTGGGCCACTTTGGAGGGGTGTTGGGCTGCAACACACCCGAGGCCTTTACGGTTCCCCGATTAACCGTTGGAGTATCAAACGGACTCGAAATGGCATGAAACTTGACACGCGGTCTATCGATGGTGTACCAAGGCCGCTTGGCAAATCTCGGTCCATTCCGAGAACGTTTTACACCCGCTCATGAAAAGAGGCAAAAAGGGGGCGCTGGAGGACATAGGAGTGTCGGATTGCAAAACGGACAACGGGGAAAATGCTCAGATGCATGAAATGAACATGTATGCAAATGAGATGCACATGATGACATGATATGAAATGCATGACATGCAAACAAATGACAAGGAAACAACAGCGAATAACTGGAAGACACCTGGTGCAACGTTCTCGGGGCGTTACAGCTCGTTTGGTTGGAATAAGTTGTTTATTTATTACTAAACAGAGAACCTAAGATCTATGGATCCTTATCCTCTTGCTAATCTTTTTAAGAGATCCAATTATGATGAACCTATTTCTAGTGAGTTTTGTGCTCTAGATTATCTTTATGAAGTTTTTCTTGAAATTCGTGAATCTGAAAAATTGTGATGAAGTACTTTATGGAGTGATTCATGATGGATCTTTGAATAGAAAGCATGATTGCAATGATTATAGTATAAATTCTATTAATGTCAATTGTGCATATAATATGCAAAACCCTAAGCTTGGGGATACTAGTTTTGCTATGACTACTATTTGTTGCAATGATCATGATTGGGGTGATTCTTCTTATGATCTTGAAAATTTATTTAAGCCCCATGATGAATATGAGATTGATAATAATGTTTGAAATAATATTGAAAGTGGGTTTGGAAGAGTGTAACCTTAGATCCCACATATTTGGAGAATGTTCAGTCTTATGAAGTTTTTGATAAAAGTGGGTTTGGAGAGGTCATGACTTTAGTTAATGTGCAATGATCATTTTGGAGAGTGTTTAATCTTATTTCGGAAGAGTGTCAACTTTGCATACATGTGGATCATGTTGAGAATATTTTATGTGATAGCTATATTGTTGAATTTTCTTATGATCTTACATGTAATTATTATGAGGGAGGAAAATATGGTTGTAGAAATTTTCATGTTACTAAATTACCTCTCGTTATGTTGAGATTGCTATTGTTATTTTCCGTTTCCTTGCATATGCTAGTTTTTTCTTGCCTTGACAACTTATTTGCCTATAAGATTCCTATGCATAGGAAGTATGTTAGACTTAGATGTGTTTGTCACGTGTTTTATGATGCTCTCTTTGTGCTTCAATTCTTGTCTTTCATGTGAGCATCGTTGAAATCTTTTGCCTAGCTAGAAGGCTTTAAAGAAAAGCGCTTGTTGGGAGACAACCCAATATTTTTCCTTGCTGTTATTAAATAAATAATTCATCTAACCTCTGTTTATATGTGGTTTTATGATTTTAATTAGTGTTTGTGCCAAGTAGAACCTTTGGGAAGACTTGGGGGAAGTCTTTGCGATCTTGCTGTAAAAAACAGAAACTTTAGCGCTGACGAGATTTGCTTCCATTTTTTATAGGAGAGTGATATTTAGTTAATTATTTTTGAAGATTATTAATAGATAAATTCCTCACTTCAAACAATTTATTTTAGAATTTTTTGGGTTCCAGAAGTATTCAAAACCTACAGATTACTACAAATTGTTCTGTTTTTGACACATTCTGTTTTTTGTGTGTTGTTTGCTTATTTTGATGAATCTATGGCTATTATTTGAGTGTATGAACCATATAAAAGTTGGAATACAGTAGGTTTAACACCAATATAAATAAAGAATGAGTTCATTACAGTACCTTGAAGTGGTGGTTTGTTTTCTTTTACTAACGGAGGTCACGAGATTCTCTTTTAAGTTTTGTGTTGTGAAGTTTTCAAGTTTTGGGTAAAGATTTGATGGATTATGGAACAAGGAGTGGAAAGAGCCTAAGCTTGGGGATGACCAAGGAACCCCAAGGTAAAATTCAAGGACAACCAAAAGCCTAAGCTTGGGTATGCCCCGGAAAGCACCCCCTCTTTCGTCTTCGTCCATCGGTAACTTTACTTGGAGCTATATTTTTATTCACCACATGATATGCGTTTTGCTTGGAGCATCTTGTATGATTTGAGTCTTTGATTTTTAGTTTACCACAATCATCCTTTCTGTACACACATTTTGGGAGAGACACGCATGAATCAGAATTTATTAGAATACTCTATGTGCTTCACTTATATCTTTTGAGCTAGATAATTTTGCTCTAATGCTTCGCTTATACCTTTTACAACACGGTGGTGGTTTTATTTTATAGAAATTATTGATCTCTCATGCTTCACTTATATTATTTTGAGAGTCCTTTAGAACAGCATGGTAATTTGCTTTGGTTATGAATTTAGTCCTAATATGATAGGCATCCAAGATTTGTATAATAAAAACTATCATAAAAAGTGCATTGAATACTATGAGAAGTTTGATACTTGATGATTGTTTTGAGATATGGAGATGGTGATATTAGAGTATGCTAGTTAAGTAGTTGTGAATTTGAGAAATACTTGTTCTAAAGTTTGTGATTCTCGTAGCATGCACGTATGGTGAACAGTTATGTGATGAAGTCGGAGCATGATTTATTTATTGATTGTCTTCCTTATGAGTGGCGGTCGGGGACGAGCGATGGTCTTTTCCTACCAATCTATCCCCCTAGGAGCATGTGCGTATTACTTTGTTTCGAAAATAATAAATTTTTGCAATAAGTATATGATTTCTTTATGACTAATGTGGAGTCCATGGATCATACACACTCTCACCCTTCCACCATTGCTAGCCTCTCTAGTACCGCTCAACTTTTGCTGGTACCATAAACCCACCATATACCTTCCTCAAAACAGCCACCATACCTACCTATTATGGCATTTCCATAGTCATTGCGAGATATATTGCCATGCAACTTTCCACCATTCCGTTTGTTATGACACGCTTCATCATTGTCATATTGCTTTGCATGATCATGTAGTTGAAATCGTATTTGTGGCAAAGCCACCTTTCATAATTCTTTCATACATGTCACTCATGAGTCATTGCATATCCCGGTACACCGCCAAAGGCATTCACATAGAGTCATATTTTGTTCTAAGTATCGAGTTGTAATTCTTGAGTTGTAACTAAATAAAGTGTGATGATCATCATTATTAGAGCATTGTCCCAAGTGAGGAAAGGATGATGGAGACTATGATTCCCCCATAAGTCGAGATGAGACTTCGGACGAAAAAAAGAGGTCATAAAAGAGAGAGAGAGATAAGAAGGCCCAAATAAAAAAATGAGAGAAAAAGAGAGAAGGGACAATGTTACTATCCTTTTTCCACACTTGTGCTTCAAAGTAGCATCAAAGTAGCACCATGATCTTCATGATAGAGAGTCTCCTACGATATAAATTTCGTATACTAGTGGGAATTTTTCATTATAGAATTTGGCTTGTATATTCCAATGATGGGCTTCCTCAAAATGCCCTAGGTCTTCGTGAGCGAGCAAGTTGGATGCACACCCACTTAGTTTCTTTTGAGCTTTCATACACTTATAGCTCTAGTGCATCCGTTGCATGGCAATCCCTACTCACTCACATTGATATCTATTGATGGGCATCTCCATAGCCCGTTGATACGCCTAGTTGATGTGAGACTATCTTCTCCTTTTTGTCTTCTCCACAACCACCATTCTATTCCACCTATAGTGCTATGTCCATGGCTCACGCTCATGTATTGCGTGAAGATTGAAAAAGTTTGAGAACACCAAAAGTATGAAACAATTGCTTGGCTTGTCATCGGGGTTGTGCATGATTAATTGTGTGGTGAAGATAGGAGCATAGCCAGACTATATGATTTTGTAGGGATAACTTTCTTTGGCCATGTTATTTTGAGAAGACATAATTGCTTAGTTAGTATGCTTGAAGTATTATTATTTTTATGTCAATATTAAACTTTTATCTTGAATCTTTCGGATCTGCTATTCATGCCACAATAAATAAAATTACATTGAGAATTATATAGGTAGCATTCCACATCAAAAATTCTGTTTTTATCATTTACCTACTCGAGGACGAGCAGGAATTAAGCTTGGGGATGCTTGATGTCTCCATCGTATCTATAATTTTTGATTGTTCCATGCTATTATATTATCTATTTTGATTGTTAATGGGATTTATTTTACACTTTTATATTATTTTTGGGACTAACCTACTAACCTACTAACCCAAGGCCTAGTGCAAATTGCTGTTTTTTTGCCTATTTCAGTGTTTCGCAGAAAAGGAGTATCAAATGGAATCCAAACGGAATGAAACCTTCGGGAGAGTTATTTTTGGAACAAACGTGATCCATAGGACTTGGAGTGGACGTCAAGAAACAAACGAGGAGTCCACGAGGCAGGGGGCGCACCCTCCCCCTCGTGGGCCCCTCGTGGCTCAACCGACCTACTTCTTTCTCCTATATATACTCATACACCCTGAAAACAACCAGGAGCACCACGAAACCCTATTTCCACCGCCGCAACCTTCTATACCCAAGAGATCCCATCTTGGGGCCTTTTCCGGAGCTCCGCCGGAGGGGGCATCGATCACGGAGGGCCTCTACATCAACTCCATGGCCTCTCCGGTGATGTGTGAGTAGTTTACTTCAAACCTTCGGGTCCATAGTTATTAGCTAGATGACTTCTTCTTTCTCTTTGGATCTCAATAAAAAATTCTCCTCGATCTTCTTGGAGATCTATTCGATGTAACTCTTTTTGCGGTGTGTTTGTCGAGATCCGATGAATTGTGGGTTTATGATCAAGTCTATCTATGAACAATATTTGATTCTTCTCTGAAATCTTTTATGTATGATTGGTTATCTTTGCAAGTTTCTTCGAATTATCAGTTTGGTTTGGCCTACTAGATTGATCTTTCTTGCAATGGGAGAAGTGCTTAGCTTTGGGTTCAATCTTGCGGTGCTCGATCCCAGTGACAGAAAGGGAAACGACACGTATTGTATTGTTGCCATCGAGGATAAAAAGATGGGGTTTGGATCATATTGCTTGAGTTTATCCCTCTACATCATGTCATCTTACCTAATGTGTTACTCTGTTCTTATGAACTTAACACTCTAGATGCATGCTGGATAGCGGTCGATGTGTGGAGTAATAGTAGTAGCTGCAGGCAGGAGTCGGTCTACTTGTCATGAACATGATGCCTATATACATGATCATGCCAAGATATTCTCATAATTATTCGCTTTTCTATCAATTGCTCGACAGTAATTTTTTCACCCACCGTAATACTTATGCTATCTTGAGAGAAGCCACTAGTGAAACCTATGGCCCCCGGGTCTATCTTTTATCATATAAGTTTCCAATCTATTTTATCTTGCAATATTTATGTTTCAATCTTTATCATAAAAAGACCAAAAAGATTATCTTATCATCTCTATCAGATCTCACTATCGTAAGTGACCGTGAAGGGATTGACAACCCCTTTATCATGTTGGTTGCGAGGTTCTTATTTGTTTTTGTAGGTATGAGGGACTTGCGTGTGTCCTCCTACTAGATTGATACCTTGGTTCTAAAAACTGAGGGAAATACTTACGCTACTTTGCTGCATCACCCTTTCCTCTTCAAGGGAAAACCAACGTGTGCTCATGAGGTAGAAAATGCCGTCACGGTGGCGCCAGAGGATGATACGTCGGCCGCCGGACACATGGGGGAGTAGATCCCCATCGAGACTGGCGATGGGGGTCATATCCAATTCGGCCCCTAGCCGAATACGACCCCGGAGACCTATACAGCTTCGGAATCCGGCAACCAGCCTCCTTCGAAAGAAGGAGGTGCACCAATTCCACCGGTGACCTCTGTCCATCCAGAGGCACCGGATACTCTACTGGAAGCGCTGCAAAGCGCTTCCATTGTCGAGGAACACCGTATCCTTATGGGTACGGTGATTGAGAGGGTTAAGTCCGTTAAGAGCGGACTGATCGAAGCCTGCACCAGCCTCCTAATAGGCTTTGAGGTAAGCGACACAATTGTAGAAAAAGAACGTCACAGGATAGACAGTAGCCCCTGAGACTCTGTCCGGTGTTCGGAAAGAAAAGCCAAACATATGATCAAGTAATTTTCGCAGGAGACCAACCAAATATGTCTTTTGTGAATAAGCAGGCGTCGTTGCTGGCTGCGACCTCTCATTCTACCGAAGTCTCCGGACTGAAGCAGAGTCTGGAGCGGGCCGAGGAAGAATTCGGCCGTGTAAAAAAGCAGCTAGAACACAAGCAAGGTATGCAATGACCTTTTGTAGATCCAGAAAGGATGAATCATTTGTGCTGACCATAGTGCCATGATATTTATTAGGAGTGGCGACCTAGGTGGAGACCCACCAGAAGGCGTTGGCCGAGGCCGAGGAGAGAGCGGCAAAGGAACAAGCTGCCCGCAAAAAGCATGAGGCCAGGGGCGGTGAGGTCCATCCGGAGCTCCAGGACGCCATGAAGAAATACGAGTCCTTGGAGCGCAACGTTGGGGATCAAGAGTCTGAACTCGCCAAGGCCCGCCAAAGCGCACAAGATGCCCGGATTGAAGCCCAGGGCGCCCTCCAGGAAATCCAAGAGGCCAGAAAAATTGTGGCGGGTAAGGCCTTCATTAGGCAGAGCAAATATGTGAAGAAGAGGTATCTCTTACTAACCCGGATTTGGAGTTCTCTAGGAGCGTTTGTGGATTTACCGCGCAGTGCTGCCGACGCTGTGGAGTTCTTCCGAGCCGAAGAGGGGAGCTCGATGGAGAAGCTGTTCTGGTCACAATACCTTGCGCCAGTATATCCGGTGCCCTTTGGCGATCACCTAAAACAGCTGGTCGAACTGCATAGGGTGGCCGAACTAGGCATGAAGGATTTAATAATCCGGCTATGGCCTACCGAAGCCATACCCAGCAGGTACTTCGGGCTCATGAAGCGGCTGGTCAATGCCTGCCCCTGGCTTGACGTCATCAAGCGGTCAGTCTGCATCGAGGGTGCGCGGATGGCCTTTACCCGTGTCAAGGTGCAATGGGCGAAGATGGACGCCGTCAAGCTCGCGACCGAGGGACCGCCCGCTGGCAAGGAGCACCGCACGCCGGAGCGGTATTTTGATGATGTCCTCAAGGGATCCTGCATTGTAGAGGGCCATTGTTCAAAAGACATTATCTTCGAATGAATACATTCATGTTATCTTGTCTTGTATGATGAAACAAAGCCGTTACGTAATATAATGATTTTTTATTATTTAAAATTTTGGCTTCTGTGCTGCCGTTTTTTTATTAAATCTGAGAGTTGGTCAATCGTCGGCTTCAGCCCCCACATAGGTAGTATGGTGGTGTTCAGGATGGAATCTAGACACTCTTGATCCAAGAATTTGGTCCTTGAAGGAGGTCACTACTAGGGAAAAGCCTATACACAGAATCTTATCAGCAGCGCACTTTAAAATAAGGCGCTGCTGCTAATTAGCTGTAGCGAGCTCAAGAATAAATCACTGCTGAAATAAATATAGCAGTAGCGCGCTAGCTGAAAGACGCGCTACTGCTATAATTCCCACAAGGCCGCCGCGAGGCTAGCTATAGCAGCAACGCGTTATAATGAAGGGCGCTACTGCTACGTAGCATAGTAGCAGCGCATTTCGCCAATAAGTGCTACTGCTAAGTTTACTACAAAAATTTAGTCCCACCTCGCTCCGTGAAGAGAGTTTCTACCACCTTAAATATCTTACTTCTCAAACTTTGACAAGCACTTGGTCTTCATTGAACTCTATGTGTAGAAATTGTGGCTGCAATATGAGTCTTCACTTGTTCCTAAACCGGTGAGGACTCATATTGACAAATCAGATTGTACACAAAAATATCGTTGATGATCAATGTATTTTTGATACAATGAACTATAAGTCTATTTTTACATGCTAACACATAGCAGTAGCACTTCTTTGTGAAAGGCGCTTGTCGGTGTCAAAACCGGCGGATCTCGGGTAGTGGGTCCCGAACTGTGCGTCTAGGCAGGATGGTAACAGGAGGCAGGGGACACGATGTTTTACCCAGGTTCGGGCCCTCTTGATGGAGGTAAAACCCTATGTCCTGCTTGATTAATATTGATGATATGGGTAGTACAAGAGTAGATCTACCACGAGATCAGAGAGGCTAAACCCTAGAAGCTAGCCTATGGTATGATTGTATGTTGTGATTGTTGTCCTACGGACAAAAAACCCTTCGGTTTATATAGACACCGGAGAGGGTTAGGGTTACACAAGGTCGGTTACAAAGGAAAAGATATCCATACACGTATTGCCTAGCTTGCCTTCCACGCCAAGTAGAGTCCCATCCGGACACGAGACGAAGTCTTCAATCTTGTATCTTCATAGTCTAACAGTCCGGCCAATGGAGATAGTCCGGCTGTCCGAAGACCCCCTAATCCAGGACTCCCTCAGAAGCCCCTGAACCAGGCTTCAATGACGATGAGTCCGGCGCGCAGTATTGTCTTCGGCGTTGCAAGGCGGGTTCCTTCTCTGAATACATCAGAAGAATTTGAATACGAGGATAGTGTCCGACCCTGCAAAATAAGTTCCACATTCCACCGTAGAGAGAATAATATTTTCGCAGATCTAATTTGCTGGCTTGTTTTGGCAGCATGAAGTTATGTCATGGCCCGGTGATTATTCGAACTGTTTCTTTTAACCAGCCCCACACATAACGCGAGGCAGTTTTTTCGACACGTCTTGTCAAAGCAGAGATCGTGTCCCCTTATTATGGGATTCTCATCAATACGGGCATGGGTAACCCAATCGCGCCATCAATTGCGGCGCTTGGGGGATAAGCGAGTTTTACCAGGCAAGTGGGGACACTTAGTTTCATCCGCCCATATAAAGGGATACGGATTCACCTTTCTATCCACGCCTTCTTCCTCCTTTGCTCATCCGTTTCCGCACACTCGAGCTCTAGCACCCAAGCCCACACTTCCACCTCAACCTTCTCCAACCATGTTCGGAGCAGGAGGCAAGTGGAGGTCTCCTCTGTCACGGAGGGAGACATCAAGAAACTGAGGAGAGCCGGATACCTGCCCAACGACATCGCGCACCGGCTCCCAGATGAGGGGCAGCTCATCCCCACCCCCAGGCCCCATGAGAGGGTAGTATTCCTCACCCATTTCCTTCACGGACTGGGATTCCCTCTCCATCCATTCGTCCGGGGGATCATGTTCTATTACGGCCTGGATTTCCACGATCTGGCCCCGAACTTCGTCCTCAACATCTCGGCGTTTATCGTCGTGTGCGAGGCCTTCCTCCGCATCAAGCCCCACTTTGGCTTATGGCTGAAGACCTTCAATGTCAGGCCGAAGGTGGTGGGCGGCCGCTAGGCGGAGTGCGGAGGCGCCATGGTGGGCAAGATGCCCAGCATAACATGGCTCGAGGGCTGCTTTGTAGAAACCATAAAGGGGTGGCAATCGAGGTGGTTCTATATCACCGAGCCGCGCGACCTTGCATGGGCAATGGCCCCCGAGTTCCGATCTGGCATCCCCACGTGGCTCACCTCCTGGAAAGAGAAGGGCCTGCCCTGGGGTAGTTTGAAAGAGCTGACAGGACTCCAAATATGTATTCAAAACATGGTGGACAATAAGCTCAAGCTTGTCAACATAGTCCAAGTTATGCTCATCTGCCGGATACTCCCGTGCCAACAATGGGAGTTCAACTTGTGGGAGTTCAATCCGGCGCAGCACCGAACTCTGAACAGGCTCTTCAACACGACTCATGAAGACGCCTGGACGGTGCTGTTCAAAAGTGCCGAGGTCCCCCCTATTACTGAGGATCGCGGATTCAGCGCGAAGCGCCAAGCCAGTGCGGTAAGCTATTTTACCTTCCACAGGATACTTATTTTTTGTATAGATTGATTCTATGCGGGATCTAAACTCCTGTACCTTTGACAGGACTGGCAGAAGATGGCCGGTCAGATCGACTGTCTGGCTCCTTTGCCCGAAGGCCCCGCAGACGCTCTTCTGGCGAAGATGCTGACTCCGGCCCCTTATAAGGTGCCGGAGAAGACCAAGAAGTCCAAGGGAACCAGAAAGAGTTGCTGACGCCAGGCGTCGTCGGACTCACCATCCGATGACTCTGCGGCGCACTCTTCCCCCGAAGACGAGGAAGAAGAAGAAGATGCTCCCCCACCGACTCGGGGAGACAAGAAAAGGAAGGCCGCCCCAACTGGGGGGGCCGGAGGATCCAACAAGGGAAGGACTCTCCTTCCGGCCAATTCCACCGCCGCCGACGAAGGCGAAGACGAGTGGTTGCCCAGGGTCAAGCCCCCGGGGAGATAGTAAGTATTCGGATACCAGAGTAACTCATAGGATTCATTTGTCGCACTTCTTTCCCTAATCGCCGAACATAATTATGCAGGTCGCCCCGAGCCAATATCGAGGTATCATCGGGTGGCTCCCTGGGCTCGTCGGACATGGATAGCGATCCAGTCCCGACCGCCACCTCCCCTCATCCTGCCAACGACGCCGAGGTGTTGTCTCAAGAGGCACCAGATCGAGGGGAGACAGTCCCAAAGGCGCCTCAAGGCGACCTTCCGGACTCCGGGAGCCGAGGGGCCGGGGCCCCCGAGAGCTCTGAGTTCAGCCCTCAGCCGAACACCGCGCCGGTCCCTCCAGCGGTTCCGGGCACGTGCAGGCGGCCTCCTTCTAAGAGGGGCAAGACGCCTGTGCCGGTGACCTCTGTCCATCCAGAGGCGCCGGACAATCTGCTGGAAGCGCTTAGCAGCGCTTCCATCGATGAGGAGCGCCGTGTTGGGGAACGTAGTAATTTCGAAAAATTTCCTACGCACACGCAAGATCATGGTGATGCACAACAACAAGAGGGGAGAGTGTTGTCTACGTACCCTCGTAGACTAGAAGCGGAAGTGTTATAACAACGCGGTTGATGTAGTCGTACGTCTTCACGACCCGACCGATCAAGCACCGAAACTACGGCACCTCCGAGTTTTTGCACACGTTCAGCTCGATGACGATCCCCGGACTCCGATCCAGCAAAGTGTCGGGGATGAGTTCCGTCAGCACGACGGCGTGGTGACGATCTTGATGTTCTACCGTCGCAGGGGCTTCGCCTAAGCACCGCTACAATATTATCGAGGATTATGGTGGAGGGGGGCACCGCACACGGCTAAGAGATCAATGATCAATTGTTGTCTCTCTGGGGTGCCCCCTGCCCCCATATATAAAGGAGTGGAGGAGGGGGCGTGTGGCGACCCGACCCGAATGGATCAAGTCTACTGTGCTCGGCTGTCATCCCTAGATCAGTAATGCTGACACCACACAGTACATCGAAGGATTTATAGCAGAGTGGCAATCACACACTTATTACATCGTTGTCTCAAAGAGAACTTATTACAATAAATATGGCTTAAGGCCATCTAGTGTCGATAACAGCGGAAGACTTGGAAGATAAATGGGTCCATCAACTCCAACGGCATCACTGAGTATAGAACCATGACCTAAAAGCACCTTACTCGTCGTCTGAAAAGTCTGCAACATGAGAAGTTGCAGCCCGAAAACGGGTCAGCACATGGAATATGCTGGCAATGTAACACATAGAGAGTAATGGAATGAAACAACTATACTATATGCATATATGGCTGGTGGAAAGATCTATGGTTACAGTTTTTGCGTAAAGCCAGTTTTTCCCTACTGCAAAGGAATAAATTTATTTAACTATCATGGTGGTTGTGAAACATCGAGAATGGTTGACAGCATTCTGATCCCAATTAAGTGAACAATTAAAACCCAACAACATTAATTAGAAGTAACATGTTGAGATTCACATGATATTCAAGTACTAGATACTCAAGATGTCCATGACCGGGGACACGGCTAATCACGATTAGTTTGTACACTCTGCAGAGGTTTGTGCACTTTTCCCCACAAGACTCGATCGCCTCCGTTTGGTTTCTTGCACTACAGGGTGTTTGAGAAGACGGATGACCGAGACATAGTCTTTCAGAAGCGCTAGCACCTTACGATCGGGTAGACCGGTACACCTACATCCCCTACATCTGCTAGTCCACCACTGTAAGAGTTTGCACAACTTAGTCAACTATGCCAGAGCCCATAATGGCTTGTGGCTGCACACGGAAGTTTCTAGCATGAAAGATCTTATGATCCCTTTGAGCTTGGGTGGCGGTCCAAAAAAAACAGGCAAGTCCTGATAGACATCAGGTGCCTCAATCCACCCAGATGTGTATTTAAGTTGCCACCTTAGACAAACCATTAATTAACAATACTCACATCTGTCATGGATATCACTCACCCAATCCACGTCTACTAGCATAGCATGGCATAAAAGCAAACGTAGAAGTAACTCCCAAAGGTTTCATAATAATACAGGTGATAGGTACTACCTCATCTACTTCCCATCCCACAATTTAATTAGATCCTAATCATGCAATGTGAGAGGATTGGTCTAATGCAATAAAACATGGGTTGTAGAAAAGGTATGATCAAAGTGTTACTTGCCTTGCTGATGATCCGCGAGACCTAGGGTTTCGAAGTAACAAGCGGCGCAATCCGGGTGATCTATCGCAGACAAACAACAAGCACACAATAAGTACTCATCTAATGCACAGGTAAAACTCGAACAAGAGAACGAACCAGAAAGTTCAACTTAAGAACTCCGGTTGCAAAGAAAGAACGAACCGAACAAAGAAACGGAAAACAAACGGCGGAAGAAAACAACTCGGTTCTAGCAAGTTGAAACTAGGTCAAATTTTATAGGGGCAAAAACTTGTTTAAGTTGATTAGACAGAACGGCGGTTTCGAAATGAAACTCCAGGCGTTTGAATCACCTGATTCCGATAAACAAGCAAGAAGAAAGACTAGAACGAAGATCGGATCTGAGATCACGATCGCGGAATAAATCCGACGAAAAAGAAAGAGACGAACGGTTAAACGAACGGGCGTCGTTAACCGGGAAAAATCGGTGATCACATTCGTTGAGACGAACGGTCCGAAAGAAGAACGAAAAACCGATCTAGGGTTTCGGAAGAAAACCGAAACAAAAACCGGAAGAAAAAATAAAAGACTCGGAGAGAAAATGGAACGGTTCTTTTAGGAAAAACCGGACCGGGGAAGAAAAAGAAAGGCGCGGCTACCTCGAGAGGCGGGCTCCGGGCGGCGGCGGCTACTAGGCGGCGGCGGCGGCTAGGCGGCGGCGGCTAAGGGCGGCGGCGGCTAGGCGGCGGCAGCTACTGCTTGCTGCGGCTTAGGAGGAGAGAGGCTTGGGTTTTTGATGTGAGGAGAGGGGGGGTAGAGGGGTATTTATATTGGTGAGGGGAGGGGGTTTCTTGGGGTAGGGGACAAGAAATAGAGTAGGAATAGGAAAGAAAAAGAGGAAACGGAGTAGGACTAAAGTCCTACTAGGACTCCAAAAGGGGCGGCGGCGGCGGCCTCCTGGCGCCTGGCGCGCGCGGCGCGGGCAATGGCCTGGCCGGCCGGCTGCTGGCTGGGCCTTGGCCCAGGGCGCTGCAAGATTTTTTTTTTAATCGGTTTCACGCGCAGAAAAACACAGAAAAGAAAATCTAAACGAACTCAAAAAAAAATCTAAAGTAAATTTTCCCTGACTCCTAAAAATGAGTCGAACAAAATAAACTTTTCTCCAGGCCTAAAATGCAATTTTCGAAAACGCGCATTTTTCCCTATCCAAAAGAAATGCAAATAAACTCCGGCAAACCAAAATTTGACTTATTCATTAAATCTTCAATTTTCTAAATTTGGGAAAGTCATATTATTCCCTCTCTTATATTTTTTTTAATATCGGAAAAATAATTGAAGATGAAATAAATAAATCAAATGATCCTCTTTTCAAATTTGAGAAAACTCTCAAATATGAAAATAACGAAATCTCCAACTCTCTCCGAAGGTCCTTGAGTTGTGTGAAATTTCTAGGATCGACCAAAATGCAAGAAAATATGATATGCATGATGATCTACATACCTTTGTAGATCACGCGCGGAAGCGTTCAAAGAACGGGGATGAGGAAGGCGTACTCGACGTGATCCAAATCATCGGAGATCCTAGCGCCGAACGGACGGCACCTCCACGTTCAACACACGTACGGTCAGCATAGCGTCTCCTGCTTCTTGATCCAGCAAGGGGGAGAAGAGGTTGAGGAAGATGGCTCCAGTAGTAGCATGACGGCGTGGCGGTGATGGAGCTGCAGTACTCCGGCAGGGCTTCGCCAAGCTCTATGGAGGAGGAGGATGTGTTGGAGAGGGAGAGGGAGGCACCAAAGGCATGGTGTGAGAGGCCCTCCTTCCCCCACTATATATAGGGAACCTAGGGGGAGATCCGGCATTAGGAGATGCAATCTCCTAGGGGGCGGCGGCCAAGGGAGGAATCCCTCCTCCCAAAGGCACCTAGGAGGTGCCTTCCCCCTTTAGGACTCTTCCTTTCTTGATCTCCTAGCGCATGGGCCTCTTGGGGCTGGTGCCCTTGGCCCATATAGGCCAAGGCGCACACCCCTACAGCCCATGTGGCCCCGCGGGGCAGGTGGCCCCACCCGGTGGACCCCCGGGATCCTTCCGGTGGTCCCGGTACAATACCGGTGACCCCGAAACTTGTCCCGACGGCCGAAATAGCACTTCCTATATATAATTCTTTACCTCCGGACCATTCCGGAACTCCTCGTGACGTCTGGGATCTCATCCGGGACTCCGAACAACATTCGGGTTACTGCATATACATATCCCTACAACCCTAGCGTCATCGAACCTTAAGTGTGTAGACCCTACGGGTTCGGGAGACATGTAGACATGACCGAGATTGCTCTCCGGTCAATAACCAACAGCGGGATCTGGATACCCATGTTGGCTCCCACATGCTCCTCGATGATCTCATCGGATGAACCACGATGTCGAGGATTCAAGCAACCCCGTATACAATTCCCTTTGTCAATCGGTATGCTACTTGCCCGAGATTCGATCGTCGGTATCCCAATACCTTATTCAATCTCGTTACCGGCAAGTCACTTTACTCGTACCGTAATGCATGATCCCATGACTAGACACTTGGTCACTTTGAGCTCATAATGATGATGTATTACCGAGTGGGCCCAGTGATACCTCTCCGTTATACGGAGTGACAAATCCCAGTCTTGATCCGTGTCAACCCAACAGACACTTTCGGAGATACCCGTAGTATACCTTTATAGTCACCCAGTTACGTTGTGACGTTTGGTACACCCAAAGCACTCCTACGGTATCCGGGAGTTACACGATCTCATGGTCTAAGGAAAAGATACTTGACATTGGAAAAACTCTAGCAAACGAACTATACGATCTTATGCTATGTTTAGGATTGGGTCTTGTCCATCACATCATTCCCCTAATGATGTGATCTCGTTATCAATGACATCCAATGTCCATAGTCAGGAAACCATGACTATCTGTTGATCAACGAGCTAGTCAACTAGAGGCTTACTAGGGACATGTTGGTGTCTATTATTCACACATGTATTACGATTTCCGGATAACACAATTATAGCATGAATAAAGACAATTATCATGAACAAGGAAATATAATAATAATGCTTTTATTATTGCCTCTAGGGCATATTTCCAACAGTCTCCCACTTGCACTAGAGTCAATAATCTAGTTACATTGTGATGAATCGAACACCCATGGAATTCTGGTGTTGATCATGTTTTGCTCTAGGGAGAGGTTTAGTCAATGGATCTGCTACATTTAGGTCCGTATGTACTTTACAAATATCTATGTCTCCATCTTGAACATTTTCACGAATGGAGTTGAAGCGACGCTTGATGTGCCTGGTGTTATTGTGAAACCTGGGCTCCTTGGCAAGTGCAATAGCTCTAGTGTTGTCACAGAAGAGCTTGATTGGCCTCGACGCATTGGGTATGACTCCTAGGTCGGTGATGAACTCCTTCACCCAAATTGCTTCATGTGCTGCCTCCGAGGCTGCCATGTACTCCGCTTCACATGTAGATCCCGCCACGATGCTCTGCTTGCAACTGCACCAGCTTACTGCCCCACCATTCAAAATATACACGTATCCGGTTTGTGACTTTGAGTCATCCAGATCTGTGTCGAAGCTAGCGTCGACGTAACCCTTTACGACGAGCTCTTCGTCACCTCCATAGACGAGAAACATTTCCTTAGTCCTTTTCAGGTACTTCAGGATATTCTTGACCGCTGTCCAGTGTTCCTTGCCGGGATTACTTTGGTACCTACCTACCAAACTTACGGCAAGGTTTACATCAGGTCTGGTACACAGCATGGGATACATAATAGAACCTATGGCTGAGGCATAGGGGATGACACTCATCTCTTCTATATCTTCTGCCGTGGTCGGACATTGAGCTGAGCTCAATTTCACACCTTGCAACACAGGCAAGAACCCCTTCTTAGACTGATCCATATTGAACTTCTTCAATATCTTATCAAGGTATGTGCTTTGTGAAAGACCTATGAGGCGTCTTGATCTGTCTCTATAGATCTTGATGCCTAATATATAAGAAGCTTCTCCAAGGTCCTTCATTGAAAAACTCTTATTCAAGTAGGCCTTAATGCTGTCCAAAAGCTCTATATCATTTCCCATCAAAAGTATGTCATCTACATATAATATGAGAAATGCTACAGAGCTCCCACTCACTTTCTTGTAAACGCAGGCTTCTCCATAAGTCTGCGTAAACCCAAACGCTTTGATCATCTCATCAAAGCGAATGTTCCAACTCCGAGATGCTTGCACCAGCCCATAAATCGAGCGTTGGAGCTTGCACACCTTGTTAGCATTCTTAGGATCGACAAAACCTTCCGGCTGCATCATATACAATTCTTCCTTAAGGAAACCATTAAGGAATGCCGTTTTGACGTCCATTTGCCATATCTCATAATCATAGAATGCAGCAATTGCTAACATGATTTGGACGGACTTTAGCTTCGCTACCGGTGAGAAAGTCTCATCGTAGTCAACCCCTTGAACTTGTCGATAACCCTTAGCGACAAGCCGAGCTTTATAGATGGTCACATTACCATCCGCGTCTGTGTTCTTCTTAAAGATCCATTTATTTTCTATGGCTCGCCGCTCAACAGGCAAGTCAGTCAAAGTCCATACTTCGTTTTCATACATGGATCCTATCTCGGATTTCATGGCTTCTAGCCATTTGTCAGAATCCGGGCCCGCCATCGCTTCTTCATAGTTCGAAGGTTCACCGTTGTTTAACAACATGATTTCCAAGACAGGGTTGCCGTACCACTCTGGTGCGGAATGTGTCCTTGTGGACCTACGAAGTTCAGTAGCAACTTGATCTGAAGTTTCATGATCATCATCATTAACTTCCTCTCTAGTCGGTGCAGGCACCTCAGGAACATTTTCTTGAGTTGCGCCATTTTCCGGTTCAAGAGGTAATACTTCATCAAGTTCTACTTTCCTCCCACTTACTTCTTTCGAGAGAAACTCCTTCTCTAGAAAGGATCCATTCTTGGCAACAAAGATCTTGCCTTCGAATCTGAGGTAGAAGGTATACCCAATAGTTTCTTTAGGGTATCCTATGAAGACGCATTTTTCCGACTTGGGTTCGAGCTTTTCAGTTTGAAGTTTCTTGACATAAGCATTGCATCCCCAAACTTTCAGAAACGACAGCTTAGGTTTCTTCCCAAACCATAATTCATACGGTGTCGTCTCAACAGATTTCGACGGAGCCCTATTTAAAGTGAATGCGGCAGTCTCTAAAGCATACCCCCAAAAAGATAGCGGTAAATCGGCAAGAGACATCATAGATCGCACCATATCTAATAGAGTGCGATTACGACGTTCGGACACACCATTACGCTGAGGTGTTCCAGGCGGCGTGAGCTGTGAAACTATTCCACATTTTCTTAAGTGTGTGCCAAACTCATGACTCAAGTATTCTCCTCCACGATCTGACCGCAGGAACTTGATTTTCCTGTCACGTTGATTCTCAACCTCACTCTGAAATTCCTTGAACTTTTCAAAGGTCTCAGACTTGTGTTTCATTAAGTAGACATACCCATATCTACTCAAGTCATCAGCGAGGGTGAGAACATAATGATAGCCACCGCGAGCCTCAACACTCACTGGACCGCACACATCAGTATGTATGATTTCCAATAAGTTGGTTGCTCGCTCCATTGTTCCTGAGAACGGAGTCTTGGTCATTTTACCCATGAGGCATGGTTCGCACGTGTCAAATGATTCGTAATCAAGAGACTCTAAAAGTCCATCAGCATGGAGCTTCTTCATGCGTTTGACACCTATGTGACCAAGGCGGCAGTGCCACAAGTATGTGGGACTATCATTAACAATCTTACATCTTTTGGTACTCACACTATGAACATGTGTAGCATTACGCTCGAGATTCATTAAGAATAAACCATTCACCATCGGAGCATGACCATAAAACATATCTCTCATATAAATAGAACAACCATTATTCTCGGATTTAAATGAGTAGCCATCTCGAATTAAACGAGATCCTGATACAATGTTCATGCTCAAACTTGGCACTAAATAACAATTATTGAGGTTCAAAACTAATCCCGTAGGTAAATGTAGAGGTAGCGTGCCGACGACGATCACATCGACCTTGGAACCATTCCCGACGCGCATCGTCACCTCGTCCTTCGCCAGTCTCCGCTTATTCCGTAGCTCCTGCTTTGAGTTACAAATGTGAGCAACTGCACCGGTATCAAATACCCAGGAGCTACTATGAGTACTGGTAAGGTACACATCAATTACATGTATATCACATATACCTTTCGTTTTGCCGGCCTTCTTGTCCGCTAAGTATTTGGGGCAGTTCCGCTTCCAGTGACCACTTTCCTTGCAATAAAAGCACTCAGTCTCGGGCTTGGGTCCATTCTTTGGCTTCTTCCCGGCAGCTTGCTTGCCGGGCGCGGCAACTCCCTTGCCGTCCTTCTTGAAGGTTTTCTTACCCTTGCCTTTCTTGAACTTAGTGGTTTTATTCACCATCAACACTTGATGTTCCTTTTTGACTTCTACCTCTGCTGATTTCAGCATTGCAAATACTTCAGGAATGGTCTTTTCCATCCCCTACATATTGAAGTTCATCACAAAGCTCTTGTAGCTCGGCGGAAGCGACTGAAGGATTCTGTCAATGACCGCGTCATCCGGGAGATTAACTCCCAGCTGAGTCAAGCGGTTATGTAACCCAGACATTGTGAGTATGTGCTCACTAACAGAACTATTTTCCTCCATCTTACAGCTGAAGAATTTGTCGGAGACTTCATATCTCTCGACCCGGGCATGAGCTTGGAAAACCATTTTCAGCTCTTCGAACATCTCATATGCTCCGTGTCTCTCAAAACGCTTTTGGAGCCCCGGCTCTAAGCTGTAAAGCATGCCGCACTGAACGAGGGAGTAGTCATCGGTATGTGCCTGCCAAGCGTTCATAATGTCTTGTTCTGCAGGGAGAACAGGTGCGTCACCCAGCGGTGCTTGTAGGACATAATCTTTCTTGGCAGCTATGAGGATGATCCTCAGGTTCCGGACCCACCGTGTAGTTGCTGCCATCGTCTTTCAGGTTGGTTTTCTCTAGGAACGCGTTGAAGTTGAGGACTACGTTGGCCATTTGATCTACAAGACATATTGTAAAGATTTTAGACTAAGTTCATGATAATTAAGTTCATCTAATCAAATTATTCAATGAACTCCCACTTAGATAGACATCCCTCCTGTAATCTAAGTATAACATGATCTGAGTTAACTAGGCCGTGTCCGATCATCACGTGAGACAGACTAGTCAACATCGGTGAACATCTTCATGTTGATCGTATCTTCTATACGACTCATGCTCGACCTTTCGGTCTTCTGTGTTCCGAGGCCATGTCTGTACATGCTAGGCTCGTGAAGTCAACCTAAGTGTTTGCACGTGTAAATCTGTCTTACACCCGTTGTATGTGAACGTTGGAATCTATCACACCCGATCATCTCGTGGTGCTTCGAAACAACGAACTGTCGCAACGGTGCACAGTTAGGGGGAACACTTTCTTGAAATTATTATGAGGGATCATCTTATTTACTACCGTCGTTCTAAGCAAACAAGATGCAAAAACATGATAAACATCACATGCAATCAAATAATAATAGTGACATGATATGGCCAATATCACATACCTCCTTTGATCTCCATCTTGGGGCTCCATGATCATCTTGTCACCGGCATGACACCATGATCTCGATCATCATGATCTCCATCATCGTGTCTCCATGAAGTTGCTCGCCAACTATTACTTCTACTACTATGGATAACAGGTTTAGCAATAAAGTAAAGTAATTTACATGGCGTTTCTCAATGACACGCAGGTCATACAAAAAATAAAGACAACTCCTATGGCTCCTGCCGGTTGTCATACTCATCGACATGCAAGTCGTGATTCCTATTACAATAGCATGAACATCTCATACATCACATATATATCATTCATCATTCATCACAACTTTGGCCATATCATATCACAAAGCACTTGCTGCAAAAACAAGTTAGATGTCCTCTAATTGTTGTTGCAAGTTTTACGTGGATGAAATAGGGTTCTAGCAAGAACGTTTTCTTACCTACGTGAAAGCCACAACGTGATTTGTCAACTTCTATTTACCCTTCATAAGGACCCTTTTCATCGAATCCGCTCCAACTAAAGTGGGAGAGACAGACACCCGCCAGCCACCTTATGCAACTTGTGCATGTTAGTCGGTGGAACCGGTCTCACGTAAGCGTACGTGTAAGGTTGGTCCGGGCCGCTTCATCCCACAATACCGTTGAAGCAAGATAAGACTAGTAGCGGCAAGAAAGTTGACAACATCAACGCCCACAACAAATTGTGTTCTACTTGTGCAAGAGAACTACGCATAGACCTAGCTCATGATGCCACTGTTGGGGAACGTTGCAGAAAACAAAAATTTTCCTATGGTTTCACCAAGATCCATCTAGGAGTTCATCTAGCAACGAGTGATCGGATTGCATCTACATACCTTTGTAGATCACGCGCGGAAGCGTTCAAAGAACGGGGATGAGGAAGGCGTACTCGACGTGATCCAAATCACCGGAGATCCTAGCACCGAACGAACGGCACCTCCGTGTTCAACACACGTATGGTCAGCGTAACGTCTCCTCCTTCTTGATCCAGCAAGGGGGAGAAGAGGTTGAGGAAGATGGCTCCAGCAGCAGCACGACGGCGTGGTGGTGATGGAGCTGCAGTACTCCGGCAGGGCTTCGCCAAGCTCTATGGAGGAGGAGGATGTGTTGGAGAGGGAGAGGGAGGCACCAAAGGCTTCGTGCGAGAGGCCCTCCTTCCCCCACTATATATAGGGAGCCTAGGGGGGCGCCGGCCCTAGGAGATGCAATCTCCTAGGGGGCGGCGGCCAAGGGAGGAATAATCCCTCCTCCCCAAGGCACCTAGGAGGTGCCTTCCCCCTTTAGGACTCTTCCTTTCTTGATCTCCTGGCGCATGGGCCTCTTGGGGCTGGTGCCCTTGGCCCATATAGGCCAAGGCGCACACCCCTACAGCCCATGTGGCCCCCCCGGGGCAGGTGGCCTCACCCGGTGGACCCCCGGGACCCTTCCGGTGGTCCCGGTACAATACCGGTGACCCCGAAACTTGTCCCGCCGGCCGAAATAGCACTTCCTATATATAATTCTTTACCTCCGGACCATTCCGGAACTCTTCTGACGTCTGGGATCTCATCGGGACTCCGAACAACATTCGGGTTACTGCATCTACATATCCCTACAACCCTAACGTCACCGAACCTTAAGTGTGTATACCCTACGGGTTCGGGAGACATGTAGACATGACCGAGATCGCTCTCCGGTCAATAACCAACAGCGGGATCTGGATACCCATGTTGGCTCCCACATGCTCCTCGATGATCTCATCGGATGAACCACGATGTTGAGGATTCAAGCAACCCCGTATACAATTCCCTTTGTCAATCGGTATGCTACTTGCCCGAGATTCGATCGTCGGTATCCCAATACCTTATCCAATCTCGTTACCGGCAAGTCACTTTACTCGTACCGTAATGCATGATCCCATGACCAGACACTTGGTCACTTTGAGCTCATAATGATGATGTATTACCGAGTGGGCCCAGTGATACCTCTCCGTTATACGGAGTGACAAATCCCAGTCTTGATCCGTGTCAACCCAACAGACACTTTCGGAGATACCCGTAGTATACCTTTATAGTCACCCAGTTATGTTGTGACGTTTGGTACACCCAAAGCACTCCTACGGTATCCGGGAGTTACACGATCTCATGGTCTAAGGAAAAGATACTTGACATTGGAAAAACTCTAGCAAACGAACTATACGATCTTATGCTATGTTTAGGATTGGGTCTTGTCCATCACATCATTCTCCTAATGATGTGATCTCGTTATCAATGACATCCAATGTCCATAGTCAGGAAACCATGACTATCTGTTGATCAACGAGCTAGTCAACTAGAGGCTTACTAGGGACATGTTGGTGTCTATTATTCACACATGTATTACGATTTCCGGATAACACAATTATAGCATGAATAAAGACAATTATCATGAACAAGGAAATATAATAATAATGCTTTTATTATTGCCTCTAGGGCATATTTCCAACAGAAAGTTGTTGCTTATACCTCTCGCCAGTTGAAGCCTAATGAGAAGAACTACCCCACTCATGATCTCGAGTTGGCGGCAGTTGTTCATGCTCTTTTGACTTGGAGACATCTTCTATTGGGAATAAAAGTGGACATTTTCACTGATCACAAGAGTCTCAAGTACATCTTCACTCAGCCTAATCTCAACCTCAGGAAAACTCGATGGGTCGAAATGATTCAAGAGTATAATCCGAGTATCGAGTATACTCCAGGCAAGGCCAATGTGATTGCTGACGCATTGAGCAGAAAAGCTTATTGCAACAGTCTGATTCTCAAGCCTTATCAACCCGAGCTTTGTGAAGCTTTCCGCAAACTTAATCTGCAAGTTGTTCCTCAAGGTTTCCTCGCCAACCTTCAAGTCTCTCCTACCTTAGAAGACCAGATTCGCCAAGCCCAGCTTCTTGATGCTATGGTGAAAAAGGTGAAGATTGGGATTGCCAAGAGTCAACCCAAGTACAAGTGCTTCCGCCTTAATGAAAAGTACACTCTCTTCTTCGAGGATTGTATTGTTGTACCCAAAGGTGACCTCCGTAAAGTGATCATGAACGAGGCTCGCAATTCTCTCCTCTCCATCCACCCTGGGAGCACGAAGATGTATCAGGACCTCAAGCAGGCTTATTGGTGGACTCGAATGAAGCGCGAGATTAATCAATTTGTGAATGAGTGTGATGTCTGCAGAAGAGTGAAGGCAGAACACCAAAGGCCAGCTGGTCTCCTCCAACCTCTTGCCATTCCAGAATGGAAGTTTAACCACATTGAAATGGACTTCGTGACTGGGTTTCCAAAGTCCAAGCGTGGCAATGATGCTATATTCGTTGTCATTGACAAACTCACCAAAGTGGCTCATTTTCTGCCTATCAAAGAGTCGATCACTGCAGCTCAATTGGCGGAACTCTTTACCTCTCGTATTGTCTCTCTGCACGGTATTCCACAAGTGATCTCTTCAGACCGTGGCAGCATTTTTACATCCAAGTTTTGGGATTCTTTTCAGAAGGCCATGGGCACCAACATCCGCTTCAGCACAGCTTTCCATCCTCAAACTAGCGGTCAAGTCGAGCGTGTCAACTAGATTCTTGAAGATATGCTCAGGGCTTGTGTGGTCTCCTTTGGCATGAAGTGGGAGGATTGTCTTCCTTATGCTGAATTCTCCTAAAACAACAGTTTTGAAGCAAGTTCGGGCAAGGCCCCATTTGAAATTCTGTATGGCAGGAAGTGTCGTACCCCTCTCAACTGGTCTGAAACCGGTGAACGTCAGCTTTTGGGTAATGACTTAATCACAGAGGCAGAAGAAATGTGCAAAGTCATTCGAGATAACCTCAAAGCAGCCCAATCCCGCCAGAAGAGCTACTATGATAGTAAGCACCGTGATTTGGCTTTCGAGATCGGAGATCATGTTTACCTCCGCGTCTCTCCTATGAAAGGTACTCGTCGCTTCGGTATCAAAGGGAAGCTTGCCCCTAGATACGTGGGACCTTTCAAAATTCTCAGCAAGAGAGGTGACCTCGCCTATCAACTAGAGCTTTCTTCAAATTTTGCAAATGTTCATGACGTGTTCCATGTCTCTCAGCTCCGAAAGTGCTTCAAGACTCCTGACCGCACCATCAACTTTGAGGACATTGAGCTCCAAGAAGATCTCTCTTATCGTGAGAACCCAGTTGCTATTCTCAAAGAGACTGAACGCAAGACTCGCAACAAGTCAATCAAATTTCTCAAAGTCAAGTGGTCACACCATTCCGACCGTGAAGCTATCTGGGAACGCGAGGATCACCTCCGTTCTGAGTACCCGGCGTTCTTTCAGTCCTAGATCTCGGGACGAGATCCTTTCGTAGTGGTGGAGTGTTGTAACACCCTGGATGTAACTTTCCCAATTTGTACTCCAACTCTTGCCGTTTCGGCGTTAAGTTATTTTATTTTCTCGGGTTTGGTTTCTTTGTCTCCGTGTGTTGTTGTCATTGTCATGCATCTCATATCATGTCATCATGTGCATTGCATTTGCATACGTGTTCATCTCATGCATTCGAGCATTTTCCCCATTGTCCGTTTTGCATTTCGGCGCTTCGTTCTCCTCCGATGGTCATTTCTACCTTTCTTTCATGTGTGGGGATTAAACATTTCCGGATTGGACCGAGACTTGCCAAGCGGCCTTGGTTTACTACCGGTAGACCGCCTGTCTAGTTTCGTGTCATTTGGACTTCGTTTGATACTCCAACGGTTAACCGAGGGACCGAAAAGGCCTCGTGTGTGTTGCAGCCCAACACCCCTCCATTTTGGCCCAAAACCCACCTAAGCCTCCTCCATCATCTAGATCGTTCGATCACGATCGCGTGGCCAAAAACCGCACCTCATTTGGACTCTCCTAGCTCCCTCCACCTCTATTTAAAGACCACTCCCCGAAATTTTCGGGCAAACCCTAGATCCAACCTCTGGCGCCACCGGACGTGTCCGGAGCGGACCGGACAGCGTCCGCCCGCCGCCGCCCGACCTACCACTCTCCGCCACGTGGCGCCGGCGTGCCCCACATCGCCGAAGCCCGCCAGGCCCAATCTCGGCCCCCGCGGCCCACTCCCTCCGCCGTCGGGCGCCTTCGCCTCCTCGCCCGTGACGCCACCTCGCCTCGTCGCCGGCCGCCGCGGCTCCGCCGCCGCGGCGACGCCGCGCCCCATCGCCGGCCACCGCCACCTCGACCGGACCTCCTCGCCGCAATCGCCGCCGCCGCCGCCGTCCGTCGCTGCGGCTCCGGCCACCTCGCCGGCGGGTGGTCTCCTCCACGTCAAGTCCCTTCTCCGGCCACCTCGGCTTCCTCTCCGGTGAAGAATCCGGCCAACCTCGGATTGTGTGCCCCGATCCAGATGGATTGCGTGCCCCGATCCAGATCTGGAAATATCTCCTCGGGTTGACATTTTCTCTCGAAACCCTAATCCATATGCCCATGTTCATAGCCTCGTAACTTTGCATTCGTAGCTCCGATTCATGGATATAGCATATAAAAATGTTCATCTCAGAGAGTACATCATTTCATTCCATTGCATCATTTTCATTTGAGTTCATCTTGATGCCCGAAATGCTGTTAGGAGGAGGCTACTTGAGATAATTGTCAGATCTGCTGCTCCATTTAGCTTTTTATCATTTTTGCCATGATTATTGTGTGCATGATATGCCCTGATGCTCTACATATGTTTTGTTAAGGGTTTTGTCATCTTTCCAGAGGTGCAACCCATGTATTTTTGTGATGTGTGTGGTGACTAGCACAATCTTGCAAAGTGGTGCACTTGTTAATTCTGATTTCAGGGACTTAGCAATTCCACAAAGTCCTTGATCTGTTTATCTCATGATGCCATATGTTCATGTTGTTTCCTAGTGATCCGTGCCTCTTTTGAGGATGATCAATAAGGATGTTTTTTTAATATTGTAGTGCTCTATCCATCCATGTCTTTATTTGCAATTATGGAGCACCCTAGCTTGAGTCAATCGAGCTCTACTTTTTCTACTTTGTGGATCTGGGCAGATTGTCAACTTGTTTGCAATTTTGCCGATGATGTTGTACTTGATCTGTGCATGCTATGCTATTGTTCTTGCCATGTCTAGCTTAAATTTTGTGTGTTCTTTATAGATGTATGCTTAGCTTTTCATGACTTGCTCCGTAGTGAGTGCATCGAGCTCGTAAACATGCCTACTTCAGTTATATTTCAGCATGTGCCAGTTTTCACTAAGTCTGAAAACTGATTATGCTTTTGCTATGTTCGCATGCTTGCAATTGTATTTTCTGATCCCTTTTGGCTCAAGGTCACTAAGGGACTTTTGTTAAGCTCTTTGAGTAGCTCCATGCCATGCTTATCCTATAGAATGTAGTTTTTCTGCTCCGAAGTGGGCTACCTGATCTGAAATTCTAGACAAGTGTTAATTTCACTAAGTCTGAGATCTGTTTGTCATATGCATTTTTTCCATGCTTATTTGAACCTGTTAATGGATGAATTGGCCATAGCTCAGTGCTAGACTTTTGTTAAGCATCATGAATGCATCCCTGCCATGTATATTGTTGTCATGTTTGGGTGCCGTAGCATGTTCATCTCCTTGCATTTAGATGGCTACTTGCTGTAAATCGCAGACCGGAGTCATTTTTGAATCGCTTGCCATTTCCAAACCGTAACTCCGATTCCGGCGTTCTTTATATCGTTTTCAAGCTATTTCATATCATCTTTTCAGTGGCACACTTGGTTTTCCAATTTGAGGCCAGGTTCTTGCATTCCTTGTCATCTTGCATATGCATCCCGCATCGCATCCCGCATAGCATATCTTTGCATCATATTGTTTGTCTTGCACGTGGTTGATTGTGTCCTTGTTGCTTGTTTGTCTTGTTTGGGTAGAGCCGGGAGACGAGTTCGCTAACGAGGAGCCCGTTGAGTTTGCTTTTGAGGATCCAGTCAACTCTGACAACTGTGCAGGCAAGATGATCATACCCTCGAAATCACTACTATCTTTGCTATGCTAGTTTGCTCGCTCTTTTGCTATGCCAATGCTACGATGCCTACCACTTGCTTTCAAGCCTCCCAAATTGCCATGTCAAACCTCTAACCCACCATGTCCTAGCAAACCGTTGATTGGCTATGTTACCGCTTTGCTCAGCCCCTCTTATAGCGTTGCTAGTTGCAGGTGAAGATTGAAGGCCGTTCCTTGTTGGAAAATTTATTTTACTTGTTGGGATATCATTATATTATCTTGTTATCTTAATGCATCTATATACTTGGTAAAGGGTGGAAGGCTCGGCCTCTCGCCTAGTGTTTTGTTCCACTCTTGCCGCCCTAGTTTCCGTCATATCGGTGTTATGTTTTCCGTCATATTGGTGTTATGTTCCCGGATTTTGCGTTCCTTACGCGGTTGGGTTATAATGGGAACCCCTTGATAGTTCGCGTTGATTAAAGCTTTTCCAGCAATGCCCAACATTGGTTTTACCATTTGCCACCTAGCCTCTTTTCCCTTGGGTTTCTGGAGCCCGAGGGTCATCTTATTTTAGCCCCCCCGGGCCAGTGCTCCTCTGAGTGTTGGTCCCACTGAGCGATGTCCGGGGATACCAGGGGCAACTCTGGTCTGGCCTACCCGACGTCTGGCTCATCTGAGTGTGCCCTGAGAACGAGATATGTGCAGCTCCTATCGGGATTTGTTGGCACATTCGGGCGGTGTTGCTGGTCTTGTTTTAACCTGTCGAAGTGTCTTGAAGAACCGAGATACCGAGTCTGATCGGAATGTCTTGGGAGGAGGTCTATTCCTTCGTTGACCGTGAGAGCTTGTCATGGGCTAAGTTGGGACTCCCCTGCAGGGATTTGAACTTTCGAAAGCCGTGCCCGCTGTTATGGGCAGATGGGAATTTGTTAATGTCCGGTTGTAGATAACTTGAATCTTAACTTAACTAAAATGAATCAACTGAGTGTGTTACCGTGATGGCCTCTTCTCGGTGGAGTCCGGGAAGTGGACACGGTGTTGGAGTAATGTTTGCGCAGGTTTCTCTCTAGTTTCTCGCCCGCGCTTTGCCTCCTCTTCTCGCTCTCTTTTGCGAATAAGTTAGCCACCATATATGCTAGTCGCTTGCTGCAGCTCCACATATTTACCTTGCCTTACCTATAAGCTTAAATAGTCTTGATCGCGAGGGTGCGAGATTGTTGAGTCCCTGTGGCTCATAGATTAC
Organism: Triticum urartu; assembly: GCF_003073215.2. NCBI lineage: Eukaryota > Viridiplantae > Streptophyta > Magnoliopsida > Poales > Poaceae > Triticum > Triticum urartu. The sequence continues at coordinate 209,280,403 of NC_053027.1, read as the reverse complement.
TATTACACCAGATGCAGGGCCTGATGATTCCGCTCCAGGAGACGCGCTTGAGCTCAAGTGGGAGTTCGATGAGGACTCTCAACGCTACTATGTTTCCTTTCTTGATGATCAGTAGTGGTGCCTAGTTGGGGGTGATCGGGACCGTGTTGCATGTTGGGTTATCTTTTATTTTGGCGCCGTAGTCAGGCCATGAGTGTTTGGTTGATGTAATGTTATTTATGTACTTGATTGACGTGGCGAGTGTAAGCCAACTATGTTATCTCCCCTTTGTGATTTATATTACATGGGATGTTGTGAAGATTGCCTAACTTGCGACATATGCCTTCAATGCGATTATGCCTCTAAGTCGTGCCTCGACATGTGGGAGATATAGTCGCATCGAGGGTGTTACAAGTTGGTATCAGAGCCTTCCTCGACCTTAGGAGCCCCATTGCTTGATCGTTTTTAGCGGCCGAGTTGTGTCTAGAAAAATGTTTTGAGTCTTTTAGGAATTATATATCGGAGAGTTTAGGAATTCTTTTTACTTCCCAGTCTCCTCATCGCTCTGGTAAGGCATCCTGACGTAGAGTTTTGACTCTTCTCTTCTCAAATTTCACAAAAAAAATTAGGATCACGCGGGATCTTGGAATCGTTCTGATGGTTTTATGATGAGAACATTGTCTTGTTGCCTCCTGTCAGGGGTTTTGTGGAAGTGTCCCGGGGAGTTGAGCTCTGAGGTGTTTTCATCATAATTTTATCGTTGCAGTTCTGGAATACCTGAGTTTAGTACGCGGACATCGAAAGTCTCTTTTATGCAGTTCGTTGGTGAGATAACCTCGACGCCACCCAGTACTGGGGCGGGAGTTCGGGAGTATCGCCATAACTTGTATAACGGATGCTTTTCGAAGGTTGAGGTAGATGGTTTCCGAAGTTTTTCTTGGTTATGTGTTGAAGGATGGATACAGCTGGATGTAGGATTTGCTAGTTTGGGTGAGATATTATGCTTCCCCTGTATCCCCAACACCTGATTGCATAACCGGAAAGGTTTGGGAGTTTCATAGGCGGGAATTCTAGTATCTCTAGTTCTTCTTCCACGATATTTGGTTTGAGATTGGGATTTCTTACTGGTTATTCGTTCTTGATCCGTACCTTGTTGATTTATTTCTCTACCTTAATTCTACGTGGCTTCTCAATTTATGGATATGTGACCATTTCAAGAGGAATGCATTCGTTCATTTGTTCGGATGTGAAGACTATATGTTGGAATTTTCATTCCGTTGGATTCAGCTTCAATATTTGTCTATCAATGTGCTAATGGATGTCAACCTCTTCAGGATGGCTCCTCCAACGCGCACGACTCCGAATCCTGATCCGCCACCACCTCCACCTCCTCCGGAGGCATGGCAAGTTGTGATGGACTCAACCAATGCAAACACAGAGTTGATCATGCAAATTCTTCAAGAGCGCAATCAAGGCAACCTAGGGAACCAAGGCAACAATCAGAATCACTTTGCTACACTCAACCAGTTCCTTGACGGGCCAAAGACTTTCAGCAATTGTGTTGAGGCAACCGATGCTGACGATTGGCTTGTGGATCTGTGCAAGCATTTCGAGTGCAGTAACGTCAGGCCTGAGGACTTTGTCAAGTTCGTTTCCTTCCAACTCAAAGATCAAGCTGCAGAATGGTTCTAGCAGTACAAGGATTCTAGAGGTGGACGTGTTATCACTTGGGATGATTTCCGTCGAGATTTCCGAGCTCATCATATCCCTTAGAGCGTTGTTGAAAGCAAGCGTGGGGAATTCCGCAACCTGAAGCAAGGCTCTTTGTCTGTCTATGACTACAACAAGTTGTTCCAGAAGCTCGCCCGCTTTGCCAAGCAGGACGTACCTGATGAGAAGAGCATGATATACTAGTTCAGGGGTGGTCTCAGAGAAGAAATTCAGCTAGCTCTTGTCCTCTTCGAGCCCTTGAGATATGATGAGTTCTACAACATGGCATTGAAGCAAGAGGCTGCTCAGTTGAGGTGTGATGCTTCCAAGAAGCGAGTCAGAGGTGTTACTCCTTCTTCCTCTACTCAAGTGGCCAAGCAGCAGAAGTATTGGCTTCCTCCTCCTCCGTTCCGTCAGCCGTATCAGCAGAAGAGCAAAGGTGGCAGTGGTTCTTCCCACCCACCCAACCCTGGCTTTCAGAACAAGACTTCATCTCAAGCTCCAAGATCGAGTGCTCTGTATCACCGTCCGCTTTCAGAGGTCACGTGCAACAAGTGCCAACATAAGGGTCACTATGCCAACAAGTGTTTCAACCAGAGGCGTCTTCCTCCTCCTCCTGTGAGATCGGCAAGTATAGCTGTGGTCAAGCATAACCCCAAGCATGCCAAGGTCAATATGGTGAATGCAGCTCAGGCAGAGGATTCGTCAGATGTCATCATGGGTAACCTTCCTGTTAATGATGTTCCTGCAAAAGTTCTTTTTGACACGGGTGCATCGCATTGTTTCATCTCGAGACCATTTGTTTCTAAGCATGAGTTGCCTTTGCAAGATTTTCCTAGACAGTTATTTGTTGTTTCTCCTGGTAAATTCATGAATGCAAGCGCTATTGCCCTAGATGTTACTATCACGTTGGGCGATTACAAGTTTCTCTCTTCTCCGGTGGTTCTTGGTAACTCGGATATTGATCTTATTCTCGGAATGGATTGGCTTTCTAAGCACAAGGCACATCTTGATTGTGCAGCCAGGTAGATTCAATTGACTCATTCTTCTGAGGATGTAATTGTCTTTGCCGCTCGTGATGATACTATCCGTCTGTTTTCTCTCAATGGGAAGGGTGAATTCGATGCCATCTCGCAAATTCCAGTCGTTTGCGAATATCAAGACGTCTTTCCAGAAGAGCATCCAGGAATGCCTCCGCACCGGCCAGTTGAATTCGTTATTGATCTTGAGCCTGGCACGGAACCTGTGTGCAAGCGTCCTTACAAGCTCGGACCTGAAGAGTTGAAGGAGCTGAAGAAGCAACTCGATATTCAAGAGAAAATGGGTCTCATCCGGCCTAGTTCTTCTCCGTGGGGTTGTGGTGTTCTTTTTGTGAAGAAGAAGGATGGAACGGACCGACTTTGTGTTGATTACCGTCCATTGAACAAGAATACCATCAAGAACAAATACCCACTTCCCAACATCAACGAGCTGTTCGAACAACTCAAAGGTGCCCAAGTATTCTCCAAGCTTGATCTCCGTATGGGTTATCATCAGATTCGAATTCGTGAGCAAGATATTCCCAAGACGGCTTTCAGGACAAGCTATGGTTCATATGAATACACTGTCATGTCTTTTGGCCTCGTCAACGCTCCTATGACGTTCTCTCGCATGATGAACTTCATATTCAACGCCTACACCAATGACTTCGTTTTGGTCTATCTCGACGACATTCTGGTTTTCTCGAAGAACAAGGAAGATCATGCCAAGCACTTGCATTTGGTACTCGATAAGCTCAGGGAACATCAGTTCTACCCCAAGTTCTCCAAGTGTGAATTTTGGCTTGATGAGGTTCTTTATCTTGGTCATATCATCTCTGCCAAGGGCATTGCCGTGAATCCTGAGAAGGTGTCTGCAATTGTGAATTGGGAACCTCCTCAGAACGTGAAGCAACTCCGTAGCTTCCTCGGTCTCGCAAGCTATTGCTGAAGATTCGTTGAAAACTTTTCTAAGATCGCGAAGCCTCTCTCAAATCTCCTCCAGAAGCATGTCAAGTACATTTGGTCTCCGGAGTGTGACATTGCTTTCAACACTTTGAAAGAGAAATTGATCACTGCTCCAGTTCTGACTCCGCCTGATGAATCCAAGCCGTACGAGGTCTTTTGTGATGCCTCTCTCCAAGGTCTTGGCGCAGTATTGATGCAAGAGAAGAAAGTGTTGGGGAACGTTGCAGAAAACAAAAAATTTCCTACGGTTTCACCAAGACCCATCTAGGAGTTCATCTAGCAACGAGTGATCGGATTGCATCTACATACCTTTCTAGATCACGCGCGGAAGCGTTCAAAGAACGGGGATGAGGAAGGCGTACTCGACGTGATCCAAATCACCGGAGATCCTAGCGCCGAACGGACGGCACCTCCGCATTCAACACATGTACGGTCAGCGTAACGTCTCCTCCTTCTTGATCCAGCAAGGGGGAGAAGAGGTTGAGGAAGATGGCTCCATCAGCAGCATGACGGCGTGGTGGTGGTGGAGCTGCAGTACTCCGGCAGGGCTTCGCAAAGCTCTATGGAGGAGGAGGATGTGTTGGAGAGGGAGAGGGAGGCACCAAAGGCATGGTGTGAGAGTCCCTCCTTCCCCCACTATATATAGGGAGCCTAGGGGGGGAGCCGGCCCTAGGAGATGCAATCTCCTAGGGGGCGGCGGCCAAGGGAGGAATCCCTCCTCCCCAAGGCACCTAGGAGGTGCCTTCCCCCTTTAGGACTCTTCCTTTCTTGATCTCCTGGCGCATGGGCCTCTTGGGGCTGGTGCCCTTGGCCCATATAGGCCAAGGCGCACACCCCTACAGCCCATGTGGCCCCCCCGGGGCAGGTGGCCTCACCCGGTGGACCCCCGGGACCCTTCCGGTGGTCCCGGTACAATACCGGTGACCCCGAAACTTGTCCCGCCGGCCGAAATAGCACTTCCTATATATAATTCTTTACCTCCGGACCATTCCGGAACTCTTCTGACGTCTGGGATCTCATCGGGACTCCGAACAACATTCGGGTTACTGCATCTACATATCCCTACAACCCTAACGTCACCGAACCTTAAGTGTGTATACCCTACGGGTTCGGGAGACATGTAGACATGACCGAGATCGCTCTCCGGTCAATAACCAACAGCGGGATCTGGATACCCATGTTGGCTCCCACATGCTCCTCGATGATCTCATCGGATGAACCACGATGTTGAGGATTCAAGCAACCCCATATACAATTCCCTTTATCAATCGGTATGCTACTTGCCCGAGATTCGATCGTCGGTATCCCAATACCTTGTTCAATCTCGTTACCGGCAAGTCACTTTACTCGTACCGTAATGCATGATCCCGTGACCAGACACTTGGTCACTTTGAGCTCATAATGATGATGTATTACCGAGTGGGCCCAGTGATACCTCTCCGTTATACGGAGTGAAAAATCCCAGTCTTGATCCGTGTCAACCCAATAGACACTTTCGGAGATACCCGTAGTATACCTTTATAGTCACCCAGTTACGTTGTGACGTTTGGTACACCCAAAGCACTCCTACGGTATCCGGGAGTTACACGATCTCATGGTCTAAGGAAAAGATACTTGACATTGGAAAAACTCTAGAAAACGAACTATACGATCTTATGCTATGTTTAGGATTGGGTCTTGTCCATCACATCATTCTCCTAATGATGTGATCTCGTTATCAATGACATCCAATGTCCATAGTCAGGAAACCATGACTATCTGTTGATCAACGAGCTAGTCAACTAGAGGCTTACTAGGGACATGTTGGTGTCTATTATTCACACATGTATTATGATTTCCGGATAACACAATTATAGCATGAACAATAGACAATTATCATGAACAAAGAAATATAATAATAACCATTTTACTATTGCCTCTAGGGCATATTTCCAACAGTCTCCCACTTGCACTAGAGTCAATAGTCTAGTTACATTGTGATGAATCGAACACCCATGCTGTTCTAGTGTTGATCATGTTTTGCTCTAGGGAGAGGTTTAGTCAACGGATCTTCCACATTCAGGTCTGTATGTACTTTTCAAATCTCTATGTCTCCATTTTGAACACTTTCACGAATGGAGTTGAAGCGACGCTTGATATGCCTGGTCTTCCTGTGAAATCTGGGCTCCTTGGCAAGGGCAATAGCTCCAGTTTTGTCACAGAAGAGAGTCATCGAGCCAGACGCATTGGGTATGACTCCTAGGTCGGTAATGAACTCCTTCACCCAGATTGCCTCTTGTGCTGCCTCCGAGGCTGCCATGTACTTCGCTTCACATGTAGATCCCGCCACAATGCTTTGCTTGCAACTGCACCAGCTTACTGCCCCACCATTCAAAATATACACGTATCCAGTTTGTGACTTAGAGTCATCCAGATCTGTGTCGAAGCTAGCATCGACGTAACCGTTTACGACGAGCTCTTCGTCACCTCCATAAACGAGAAACATATCCTTAGTCCTCTTTAGGTACTTTAGGATATTCTTGACCGCTGTCCAGTGTTCCATGGCGGGATTACTTTGGTACCTTCCTACCAAACTTATGGCAAGGTTTACATCAGGTCTGGTACACAGCATAGCATACATGATAGACCCTATGGCCGAGGCATAGGGGACGACACTCATCTTTTCTCTATCTTCTGGCGTGGTCGGGGATTGAGCCGTGCTCAATCTCGTACCTTGCAATATAGGCAAGAACCCCTTCTTTGACTGATCCATTTTGAACTTCTTCAATATCTTTATCAAGGTATGTGCTTTGTGAAAGACCTATGAGGCGTCCTTTCCCCCTCCTAGTAGGAGTCCTAGTCCTACTAGGAGGACTCCTACTAGGAGGAGGACTCCTCCTTGGCATGCCAATAGGGCCGGCCAGCCTCCTCCCTTTGCTCCTTTATATATGGGGGCAGGGGGCACCCCTAGAGACACAAGTTGATCCACGTGATCGTTTTCTTAGCCGTGTGTGGTGCCCCCTTCCACCATAATCCTCGATAATATTGTAGCGGTGCTTAGGCGAAGCCCTGCGACGGTAGTACATGCAAGATCATCACCCACGCCGTCGTGCTGGCGGAACTCTTCCCCGACACTTTGCTGGATCGGAGCCGGGGATCGTCATCGAGCTGAACGTGTGCTAAAACTCGGAGGTGCCGTAGTTTCGGTGCTTGATGAGACGTACGACTACATCAACCGCGTTGTGCTAACGCTTCCGCTGTCGGTCTACAAGGGTACGTAGATCACACTCTTCCCTCTCATTGCTATGCATCACCATGATCTTGCGTGTGCGTAGGAATTTTTTTTGAAATTACTACGTTCCCCAATAGTGGTATCAGAGCCTAGGTTTTATGTGTTGATGTTATATGCACGAATAGAACACAAGTGAGTTGTGGGCGATATAAGTCATACTGCTTACCGGCATGTCATACTTTGGTTTGGCGGTATTGTTGGACGAAGCGGCTCGGACCGACATTACGCGTACGCTTACGCGAGACCGGTTCTCCCGACGTGCTTTGCACATAGGTGGCTTGCGGGTGTCTGTTTTTCCAACTTTAGTTGAACCGAGTGTGGCTACGCCCGGTCCTTGCGAAGGTTAAAACAGCACCAACTTGACAAACTACCCTTGTGGTTTTGATGCGTAGGTAAGATTGGTTCTTACTTAAGCTCGTAGGAGCCACGTAAAACTTGCAACAACAAAGTAGAGGACGTCTAACTTGTTTTTGCAGGGCATGTTGTGATGTGATATGGTCAAGACATGATGCTAAATTTTATTGTATGAGATGATCATGTTTTGTAACCAAGTTATCGGCAACTGGCAGGAGTCATATGGTTGTCGCTTTATTGTATGCAATGCAATTGCGTTGTAATGCTTTACTTTATCACTAAGCGGTAGCGATAGTCGTGGAAGCATAAGATTGGCGAGACGACAACGATGCTACGATGGTGATCAAGGTGTCGCGCCAGTGACGATGGTGATCATGAAGGTGCTTCGAAGATGGAGATCACAAGCACAAGATGATGATGGCCATATCATATCACTTATATTGATTGCATGTGATGTTTATCTTTTATGCATCTTATCTTGCTTTGTTTGACGGTAGCATTTTAAGATGATCTCTCACTAATTATCAAGAAGTGTTCTCCCTGAGTATGCACCGTTGCGAAAGTTCTTCGTGCTGAGACACCACGTGATGATCGGGTGTGATAGGCTCTATATTCAAATACAACGGGTGCAAAACAGTTGCACACGCGGAATACTCAGGTTATACTTGACGAGTTAAGCATATACAGATATGGCCTCGGAACACGGAGACCGAAAGGTCGAGCGTGAATCATATAGTAGATATGATCAACATAGTGATGTTCACCAATGAAACTACTCCATCTCACGTGATGATCGGACATGGTTTAGTTGATTTGGATCACGTAATCACTTAGAGGATTAGAGGGATGTCTATCTAAGTGGGAGTTTTTTAGTAATATGATTAATTGAACCTAAATTTATCATGAACTTAGTACCTGATAGTATCTTGCTTGTTTATGTTTGATTGTAGATAGATGGCCGTGTTGTTGTTCCATTGAATTTTAATGCGTTCCTTGAGAAAGCAAAGTTGAAAGATGATGGTAGAAATTACACGGACTGGGTCCGTAACTTGAGGATTATCCTCATTGCTGCACAAAAGAATTATGTCCTGGAAGCACCGCTGGGTGCCAGGCCTGCTGCTGGAGCAACACCAGATGTTATGAACGTCTGGCAGAGCAAAGCTGATGACTACTCGATAGTTCAGTGTGCCATGCTTTACGGCTTAGAATCGGGACTTCAACGACGTTTTGAACATCATGGAGCATATGAGATGTTCCAGGAGTTGAAGTTAATATTTAAAGCAAATGCTCGGATTGAGAGATATGAAGTCTCCAATAAGTTCTATAGCTGCAAGATGGAGGAGAACAGTTCTGTCAGTGAGCATATACTCAAAATGTCTGGGTATAATAATCACTTGATTCAATTGGGAGTTAATCTTCCAGATGATTGTGTCATTGACAGAATTCTCCAATCACTGCCACCAAGCTACAAGAGCTTCGTGATGAACTATAATATGCAAGGGATGAATAAGACTATTCCCGAGCTCTTCGCAATGCTGAAAGCTGCGGAGGTAGAAATCAAGAAGGAGCATCAAGTGTTGATGGTCAACAAGACCACTAGTTTCAAGAAAAAGGGCAAAGGGAAGAAGAAGGGGAACTTCAAAAAGAACAGAAAGCAAGTTGCTACTCAAGAGAAGAAAGCCAAACCTGGACCTAAGCCTGAAACTGAGTGCTTCTACTGCAAGCAGACTGGTCACTGGAAGCAGAACTGCCCCAAGTATTTGGCAGATAAGAAGGATGGCAAGGTGAACAAAGGTATATGTGATATACATGTCATTGATGTGTACCTTACTAATGCTCGCAGTAGCACCTGGGTATTTGATATTGGTTCTGTTGCTAACATTTGCAACTCGAAACAGGGACTACAGATTAAGCAAAGATTGGCTAAGGACGAGGTGACGATGCGCGCGGGAAATGGTTCCAAAGTCGATGTGATCGTGGTCGGCACGCTACCTCTACATCTACCTTTGAGATTAGTATTAGACCTAAATAATTGTTATTTGGTGCCAACGTTAAGCATGAACATTATATCTAGATCTTGTTTGATGCGAGACGGTTATTCATTTAAATCAGAGAATAATGGTTGTTCTATTTATATGAGTAATATCTTTTATGGTCATGCACCCTTAAAGAGTGGTCTATTCTTATTAAATCTCGATAGTAGTGACACACATATTCATAATGTTGAAGCCAAAAGATGCAGAGTTGATAATGATAGTGCAACTTATTTGTGGCACTGCCATTTGGGTCATATCGGTGTAAAGCGCATGAAGAAACTCCATACAGATGGACTTTTGGAACCACTTGATTATGAATCGCTTGGTACTTGCGAACCGTGCCTTATGGGTAAGATGACAAAAACACCATTCTCCGGTACTATGGAGAGAGCAACAGATTTGTTGGAAATCATACATACAGATGTATGTGGTCCGATGAATGTTGAGGCTCATGGCGGATATCGTTATTTTCTCACCTTCACAGATGACTTAAGCAGATATGGGTATATCTACTTAATGAAACATAAGTCTGAAACGTTTGAAAAGTTCAAAGAATTTCAGAGTGAAGTTGAAAATCACCGTAACAAGAAAATAAAATTCCTACGATCTGATCGTGGAGGAGAATATTTGAGTTACGAGTTTGGTGTACATTTGAAACAATGCGGAATAGTTTCGCAACTCACGCCACCCGGAACACCACAGCGTAATGGTGTGTTCGAACGTCGTAATTGTACTTTACTAGATATGGTGCGATCTATGATGTCTCTTACTGATTTACCGCTATCGTTTTGGGGTTATTCTCTAGAGATGGCCGCATTCACGTTAAATAGGGCACCATCAAAATCCGTTGAGACGACGCCTTATGAACTGTGGTTTGGCAAGAAACCAAAGTTGTCATTTCTGAAAGTTTGGGGCTGCGATGCTTATGTGAAAAAGCTTCAACCTGATAAGCTCGAACCCAAATCGGAGAAATGTGTCTTCATAGGATATCCAAAGGAAACTATTGGATACACCTTCTATCACAGATCCGAAGGCAAGACTTTTGTTGCTAAATTCGGAAATTTTCTAGAGAAGGAGTTTCTCTCGAAAGAAGTGAGTGGGAGGAAAGTAGAACTTGACGAGGTAACTGTACCTGCTCCCTTATTGGAAAGTAGCACATCACAGAAACCAGTTTCTGTGACACCTACACCAATTAGTGAGGAAGCTAATGATGATGATCATGAAACTTCAGAACAAGATACTACTGAACCTTGTAGATCAACCAGAGTAAGATCCGCACCAGAGTGGTACGGTAATCCTGTTCTAGAAATCATGCTACTAGATCATGATGAACCTACGAACTATGGAGAAGCAATGGTGAGCCCAGATTTCGTAAAATGGCTTGAAGCCATGAAATCTGAGATGGGATCCATGTATGAGAACAAAGTATGGACTTTGGTTGACTTGCCCAAAGATAGGCAGGCAATTGAGAATAAATGGATCTTCAAGAAGAAGACTGACGCTGACGGTAATGTTACTGTCTACAAAGCTCGACTTGTCGCAAAAGGTTTTCGACAAGTTCAAGGGATTGACTACGATGAGACCTTCTCACCCGTAGCGATGCTTAAGTCTGTCCGAATCATGTTAGCAATTGCCGCATTTTATAATTATGAAATTTGGCAGATGGATGTCAAAACCGCATTCCTGAATGGATTTCTGGAAGAAGAGTTGTATATGATGCAACCGGAAGATTTTGTCGATCGAAAGGGAGCTAACAAAGTGTGCAAGCTCCAGCGATCCATTTATGGACTGGTGCAAGCTTCTCGGAGTTGGAATAAATGCTTTGATAGTGTGATCAAAGCATTTGCTTTTGTATAGACTTTTGGAGAAGCCTGTATTTACAAGAAAGTGAGTGGGAGCTCTGTAGCATTTCTGATATTATATGTAGATGACATATTACTAATTAGAAATGATATAGAATTTCTGGATAGCATAAAGGGATACTTGAATTAGAGTTTTTCAATGAAAGACCTCGGTGAAGATGCTTACATATTGGGCATTAAGATCTAGAGAGATAGATCAAGACGCTTAATTGGACTTTCACAAAGCACATACCTTGACAAAATTTTGAAGAAGTTCAAAATGGATCAAGCAAAGAAAGGATTCTTGCCTGTGTTACAAGGTGTGAAATTGAGTAAGACTCAATGCCCGACCAATGCAGAAGATAGAGAGAAAATGAAAGATGTTCCCTATGCTTCAGCCATAGGATCTATCATGTACGCAATGCTGTGTACCAGACCTGATGTGTGTCTTGCTATAAGTCTAGAAGGGAGGTACCAAAGTAATCCAGGAGTGGATCACTGGACAGCGGTCAAGAACATCCTGAAATACCTGAAAAGGACTAAGGATATGTTTCTCATATATGGAGGTGACAAAGAGCTCATCGTAAATGGTTACGTTGATGCAAGCCTTGACACTGATCCGGACAATTCTAAATCACAAACCGGATACGTGTTTACATTAAACGGTGGAGCTGTCAGTTGGTGCAGTTCTAAACAAAGCATTGTGGCGGGATCTACATGTGAAGCGGAGTACATAGCTGCTTCGGAAGCAGCAAACGAAGGAGTCTGGATGAAGGAGTTCATATCCGATCTAGGTGTCATACCTAGTGCATCCGGTCCAATGAAAATCTTTTGTGACAATACTGGTGCAATTGCCTTGGCAAAGGAATCCAGATTTCACAAGAGAACCAAGCACATCAAGAGACGCTTCAATTCCATCCGGGATCTAGTCCAGGTGGGAGACATAGAGATTTGCAAGATACATACGGATCTGAATGTTGCAGACCCGTTGACTAAGCCTCTTCCACGAGCAAAACATGATCAGCACCAAAGCTCCATGGGTGTTAGAATCATTACTGTGTAATCTAGATTATTGACTCTAGTGCAAGTGGGAGACTGAAGGAAATATGCCCTAGAGGCAATAATAATGTTATTATTTTATTTCCTTATATCATGATAAATGTTTATTATTCATGCTAGAATTGTATTATCCGGAAACATAATACTTGTGTGAATACATAGACAAACTAAAACGTCACTAGTATGCCTCTACTTGACTAGCTTGTTAATCAAAGATGGTTATGTTTCCTAACCATAGACATGTGTTGTCATTTCATTAACGGGATCACATTATTAGGAGAATGATGTGCTTGACATGACCCATTCCACTAGCTTAGCACCTGATCGTTTAGTATGTTGCTATTGCTTTCTTCATGACTTATAAATGTTCCTATGACTATGAGATTATGCAACTCCCGTTTGCCGGAGGAACACTTTGTGTGCTACCAAACGTCACAACGTAACTGGGTGATTATAAAGGAGCTCTACAGGTGTCTCCAAAGGTAGATGTTGGGTTGGCGTATTTCGAGATTAGGATTTGTCACTCCGATTGTCGGAGAGGTATCTCTGGGCCCTCTCGGTAATGCACATCAAATAAGCCTTGCAAGCATTGCAACTAATGAGTTAGTTGCGAGATGATGTATTACGAAACAAGTAAAGAGACTTGCCGGTAACGAGATTGAACTAGGTATTGAGATACCGATGATCGAATCTCGGGCAAGTAACATATCGATGACAAAGGGAACAACGTATGTTGTTATGCGTTCTGACCGATAAAGATCTTCGTAGAATATGTGGGAGCCAATATGAGCATCCAGGTTCCGCTATTGGTTATTGACCAGAGACATGTCTCGGTCATGTCTACATTGTTCTCGAACCCGTAGGGTCCGCACGCTTAAGGTTTCGATGACAGTTATATTATGAGTTTATGAGTTTTGATGTACCGAAGTTAGTTCGGAGTCCCGTATGTGATCACAGACACAACGAGGAGTCTCGAAATGGTCGAGACATAAAGATTGATATATTGGACGGCTATATTCGGACACCGAAAGTGTTCCGGGTGATTTCGGAGAAAACCGGAGTGCCGGAGGGTTACGGGAACCCCCCCGGGAGATGTAATGGGCCATATGGGCCTTAGTGGAGAGAGAGAAGGGCAGCCAGGGTGGGCCGCGCGCCTCCTCCCCCCTTGGTCCGAATTGGACTAGGAGAGGGGGGGCGGCGCCCCCCTTTCCTTCTCCCTCCCCACTTCCTTTCCCCCTCCTAGTAGGAGTCCTACTCCTACTAGGAGGAGGACTCCTCCTTGGCGCGCCAATAGGGCCGGCCGGCCTCCTCCCCTTGCTCCTTTATATACGGGGGCAGGGGGCACCCCTAGAGACACAAGTTGATCCATGTGATCGTTTTCTTAGCCGTGTGCGGTGCCCCCTTCCACCATAATCCTCGATAATATTGTAGCGGTGCTTAGGCGAAGCCCTGCGACGGTAGAACATCAAGATCGTCACCACGCCGTCGTGCTGACGGAACTCTTCCCCGACACTTTGCTGGATCGGAGTCTGGGGATCGTCATCGAGCTGAACGTGTGCTAAAACTCGGAGGTGTCGTAGTTTCGGTGCTTGATCGGTCGGGCCGTGAAGACGTACGACTACATCAACCGCGTTGTGCTAATGCTTCCGCTATCGGTCTACAAGGGTACGTAGATCACACTCTCCCCTCTCGTTGCTATGCATCACCATGATCTTGCGTGTGCATAGGATTTTTTTTTGAAATTACTACGTTCCCCAACAACGATCTGCTTCGGCTCTAGGGTCGTTGCAGCCGCAGGAACCATCTCCTGGTTGTGATCCGATGATAGATTTAAGTCACATTCATCGGGATGAGGGGGAGCGATAGCCGCGGGCTCAAACCCCTCGAAGATCAAGTCTCCACGGGTATCCGCGACGTAGTTCAAGCTTCCGAATCCAACCTAATGGCCAGGGGCGTAGTTGTCGATCTGCTCCAGACGGCCAAGCGAGTTCGCCCGCAGTACGAAGCCGCCGAATACGAAGATCTGTCTGGGGGGGAAGTTCCTCCTTGGACAGAATCATTATTGACGATTGAAGGGGCCATCGAACCTTTTGTCGACGACACAGTGGAACTCTCAATGAAAGCACCAATGTCGGTGTCAAAACCGGCGGATCTTGGGTAGGGGGTCCCGAACTGTGCGTCTAGGATCGATGGTAACGGAAGGTGGGGGATACGATATTTACCCAGGTTCGGGCCCTCTCTATGGAGGTAATACCCTACTTCCTGCTTGATTGATCTTGATGAATATGAGTATTACAAGAGTTGATCTACCACGAGATCGTAATGGCTAAACCCTAGAAGTCTAGCCTATGAATATGGTAATGAGTATATGTGGTGTCCTTTCCGGACTATCCCCTTTGGTTTATATAGACACCGAGGGGTTCTAGGGTTTACATGGAGTCGGTTACATAAGAAGGAATCTTCGGTCGCTAAGCTTGCCTTCCACGCCAAGTAGAGTCCAATCTGGACACGGTGCAGTCTTCGGCCTTCATGTCTTCACAGCTCATCAGTCTGGCCCAAAGGATAACAGGCCGGACGTCCGAGGACCCCTTAGTTCAGGACTCCCTCAGTCACCCCCAAACTGATGGACAAACTGCAGTAGTCAATAGAACATTGTCTACTATGCTTAGGGCTGTTTTGAAGAATAATAAGAAACTGTGGGAACAATGCTTGCCTCATATTGAATTTTCTTATAATCGTTCATTGCATTCTACTACTAAGATGTGCCCTTTTGAAATTGTGTATGGTTTCCTACCTCGTGCACCTATTAATTTGTTGCCTCTTCCATCTTCGGAGAAGGTTAATTTTGATGCTAAAGAACGTGTTGAATTGATTTTAAAAATGCATGAGTAAACTAAGGAAAACATTGAGCGTATGAATGCTAAATATAAACTTGCTGGAGATAAGGGTAGAAAACATGTTGTGTTTGCACCTAGAGATCTTGTTTGGTTACATTTGCGTAAGGATAGATTTCCTAATTTGCGCAAATCAAACCTAATGCCATGTGCTGATGGTCCTTTTAAGGTCTTAGAGAAAATAAATGATAATGCATATAAACTTGAGATGCCTGTAGATTTTGGGGTTAGTCCCAGTTTTAACATTGTAGATTTGAAGCCTTATTTGGGTAAGGAAGATGAGCTTCTGTTGAGGATTACTTCATTTCAAGAAGGGGAGGATGATGAGGACATCAATACCATTGTTACACCCACAACCCCTACTGCTATACATACTGGACCAATTACTAGAGCTCGCGCATGCCAATTAAATTACCATGTACTTTCGTTTCTTGGTAACGATTCTAATGTTCATGAGAATATGATTGTAACACCCCGGATGTAACTTTCCCAATTTGTACTCCAACTCTTGCCGTTTCCGGCGTTAAGTTATTTTATTTCTCGGGTTCGGGTCTTTGTCTCCGTGTGTTGTTATCGTTGTCATGCATCTCATATCATGTCATCATGTGCATTGCATTTGCATACGTGTTCGTCTCATGCATTCGAGCATTTTCCCCGTTGTCCGTTTTGCATTCCGGCGCTTCGTTCTCCTCCGGTGGTCATTTCTAGCTTTCTTTCGTGTGTGGGGATTAAACATTTCCGGATTGGACCGAGACTTGCCAAGCGGCCTTGGTTTACTACCGGTAGACCGCCTGTCAAGTTTCGTATCATTTGGACTTCGTTTGATACTCCAACGGTTAACCGAGGGACCGAAAAGGCCTCGTGTGTGTGCAGCCCAACACCCTTCCAATTTGGCCCAAAACCCACCTAAACTTCTCCATCATCTAGAGCGTTCGATCACGATCGCATGGCCGAAAACCGCACCTCATTTGGACTCTCCTAGCTCCCTCTATGCCTTTATAAGACCCCCTCCGAAATTCCCGTTCTTCTCCTCCGAAACCCTAGATCCACCCCTCGCGCGCCGGACATGTCCGTCCGCCCGGACAAACGCCGCCGCCGCCCGCAGCCACTGAGGGGCTGCCACGTGTCCCCGCCGCCGCCGCCTCCCACCGCGCGGCCCGGGAAGCCCGTGGCCGGCCCCCGCGCCCGCGCACGGGCCAGAGGAGCGCCGCGCCCCTTCGTCTCCCCCGCGACCGGCCGCCACCCCGCCGCCCAACCGCCGCCGCCCGTTCCTCGTCGCCGGCGAGGCAAGCTCGATGCGGCCCGCGAGCCGCCCCGCACGCCCGCCGCTCCGGCCCTCCTCTCCGCGCCGACCACCGCCGCCACCTCGTCGCCTCCTCCCTCTCCAGGCCGGCGGCCTGCGCGCCGCTCCGGCCATCCCCGCGGTTCCGGCCACCGCGTCTGCTTCTTCCCGGCGCAGATCCGGCGAGATCCGCCGCCGCCTCGGATTCCGTGAAAACCCTAGATCCGGAGGTTGATTTTTCTACTAAGTCCCGAAATCGCAGATCCACGTGCTCATGTTCATAGCCTTGTAACTTTGCATCCGTAGCTCTGATTCATGCATATATCATATGAAAATGTTCATCTCAGAGATTAGATCATTTCATTCCATTGCATCATTTTCATTTGAGTTCATCTTGATGCCCGAAATGCTGTTAGAAGAGGGTTACTTGAGTTAAATGTCAGATCTGCTACTCCATTTAGCTTTTTGTCATTTTTGCCATGATTATTGTGTGCATGATATGCCATGATGCTCTACATATGTTTTGTTAAGGGTTTTGTCATCTTTCCAGAGGTGCAACCCATGTATTTTTGTGATGTGTGTGGTGTCTAGTGCAATCTTGCAAAGTGGTGCACTTGGTAATTCTGTTTTCAGGGACTTAGCATTTCCACTAAGTCCTTGATCTGTTTATGTCATGATGCCATATGTTCATGTTGTTTCCTAGTGATCCGTGCCTCTTTTGAGGATGATCAGTAAAGGAGTTTTGTTAATATTGTAATGCTCTATCCATCCATGTCTTTGTTTGCAATTATGGAGCACCCTAGCTTGAGTCAATCGAGCTCTACTTTTGCTACTTTGTGAATCTGGGCAGATTGTCAACTTGTTTGCAATTTTGCCGATGATGTTGTAGTTGATCCGTGCATGCTATGCTATTGTTCTTGCCATGTCTAGCTTGAATTTTGTGTGATTCTTGATGGGTGTATGCTTAGCTTTGTCATGACTTGCACCGTAGTGAGTGCATCGAGCTCGTAAACATGCCTACTTGAGTTATTCAGCATGTGCCAGTTTTCACTAAGTCTGTAATCTGATTATCTTTTTGCCATGTTCACATGCTTGCAATTGTATTTTCTGATCCCTTTTGGCTCAAGGTCACTAAGGGATTTTTGTTAAGTGCTTTGAGTGGCTTCATGTCATGCCTTGCTTTGCCATGTTAAGTTCCTGTAGCATATAGTTTTCATGCTCTAGAGTGTGCTACCTGATGTTAAATTCCAGACTTGTGTCAATTTCACCAAGTCTGAAACCTGTTATCATTTGCACTTTTGACATGCTCGTTTGAACCTGTTAATGGATGAATTGGCCGTAGCTCAGTGTTCATCTTTTGTCAAGCATCATGAGTGGATCCCTGCCATGTATTTTGTTGTCATGTTTGAGTGCTGTAGCAAAATTATCTTGATGCTTTTAGATGGCTACTTGTTGGTTATCACAGACCGGTGCCATATTTGTTTCGCTTGCCATTTCCAAACCGTGCATCTGATTCCGGTGATCTTTATATCGATTTCAACCGAAATCACCTCACCTTTCCAGTGGCACTCTTGGATTTCCAAGTTGAGGCCAGGTTCAATCATTCCTTGTCAAATCATGCATATGCATCACATATCGCATCCCGCATAGCATACCATGTTTGCATCATATTGTTCGAGCATTGCACGTGGTTGATTGTGTTCCTTTTGCTTGTTCGTCTTATTTGGGTAGAGCCGGGAGACGAGTTCGCTAACGAGGATCCCGTTGAGTTTGCTTACGAGGATCAAGTCAACTCTGACAACTTTGCAGGCAAGATGATCATACCCTCGAAATCACTTCTATCTTTGCTTGCTAGATGCTCGCTCTTTTGCTATGCCTATGCTACAATACCTACCACTTGCTTATCATGCCTCCCAAATTGCCATGTCAAACCTCTAACCCACCATGTCCTAGCAAACCGTTGATTGGCTATGTTACCTCTTTGCTCAGCCCCTCTTATAGCGTTGCTAGTTGTAGGTGAAGATTGGAGATCGTTCCTTGTTGGAACATTGTTTATTGTTGGGATATCACCATATTATCTTGTTTATCTTAATGCACCTATATACTTGGTAAAGGGTGGAAGGATCGGCCTTTTGCCTAGTGTTTTGTTCCACTCTTGCCGCCCTAGTTTCCGTCATATCGGTGTTATGTTCCCGGATTTTGCGTTCCTTACGCGGTTGGGTGATAATGGGAACCCCTTGACAGTTCGCCTTGAATAAAACTCCTCCAGCAATGCCCAACCTTGGTTTTACCATTTGCCACCTAGCCTCTTTTTCCCTTGGGTTTCCGGAGCCCGAGGGTCGTCTTTATTTAAACCCCCTCCCCCCCGGACCAGTGCTACTCTGAGTGTTGGTCCAAACTAGAGCCCCTTGCAGCGCCACCTCGGGGAAACTCGAGGGCTGATTTTAGTTGTACGGATTGCTTATCCGAGTGTGCCCTGAGAACGAGATATGTGCAGCTCCTATCGGGATTTGTTGGCACATTCGGGCGGTGTTGCTGGACTTGTTTTACCATTGTCGAAGATGTCTTGTAGAACCGGGATACCGAGTCTGATCGGAATGTCTCGGGAGAAGGAATATCCTTCGTTGACCGTGAGAGCTTGTGATGGGCTAAGTTGGGACTCCCTGCAGGGTTTTGAACTTTCGAAAGCCGTGCCCGTGGTTATGGGCAGATGGGAATTTGTTAATGTCCGGTTGTAGACAACATGAAACTTAACTTAATTAAAATGAATCAACTGCATGTGTAACCGTGATGGTCTCTTCTCGGTGGAGTCCGGGAAGCGAACACGGTGTTGGAGTAATGTTAGACGTAGGTTGTTCTAGGATCACTTCTTGATCATAGTTCTTTGTTCGTGCTTTGCCTTCTCTTCTCGCTCTCTTTTGCGAACATGTTAGCCACCATATATGCTAGTCGCTTGCTGCAGCTCCACATATTACCTTGCCTTACCTATAAGCTTAAATAGTCTTGATCGCGAGGGTGTGAGATTGCTGAGTCCCAGTGACTCACAGTTTACTTCCAAAAACCAGATGCAGGGACCGATGATTCTGTTCCAGATGATGCGCTTGAGCTCAAGTGGGAGTTCGACAAAGACTCTCACCGTTACTATGTGTCTTTCCCTGATGATCAGTAGTGGTGCCCAGTTGGGGCGATCGGGACCGTGTCACAAGTTGGGGTTGTTCTTTTATTTTGGTACCGTAGTCGGACCATGAGTGTATTGGATGATTGTAATGTTATTCATGTATTTGTGTGACGTGGCGAGTGTAAGCCAACTATGTACCTTTCCCCCTATTATCTTTTTACATGGGTTGTTGTGAAGATTACCTTACTTGCGACATTAATTTCAATGTGGTTATGCCTCTAAGTCGTGCTTCGACACGTAGGAGATATAGCCGCATCGAGGGCGTTACAAGTGTGGTGTGATGGATTGCCGCGTGGGCTGAGGATGAATAGTTACAAGGGGAAGAACGGCCTCTTGAGGAGAGGTGTTCTTGTGCTTGGCAAGCTTGTGTGGTGTATGATGGTCTGAATGATCCTCTCCCCTTTGCTAAGGTGGTGGCTAGTCCTATTTATAGAGGCCATGGTCCTCTTCCCAAATATTGAGCGGGAAGGCATGCCACAATGGCCAAGTTTGAAGGGCGACAGCTAGTACAAGTTATCCTGACAAAAGTAGTCTTCGCCTGCCAAAGGCTCTAGTGGTGATGCCATCTTGGGTTCCATGGTGACCTCCGTCCTGCCGTCCTACTGGTCTTGGTCTTGTTGATGGAAACCTCTGCTTGACGCCTCGGGACCCCATGCCTGAGCTTGCCTCTTTAGCACCAAAGAGGAAACGAGGACACTGCGCGCTGGCGCCCGCCTGGTGCCCGCCTGGCCTTAGTCGTCATGGCTTACGTCACGGGGACCTCGTGAGGTCTCTCTTGCCTTGATCTCTCCGCCTCTCGCGAGCCAGCCTGGTGACGCTGCCCCTGAGGAGGTCATGTGTCGTCCGCCTCACGAGTCTTGGCCCCTCGCGACGGTCTTGGGTGCTTGCTGGTGAAGATGGGCCGCACAGGGCCGCTGGTCGAGCCATGTTGTGGGCCACAGGCAGGCAAGTCTGGGGACCCCCGTTCCCAGAACGCCGACAAGTTTTACCTCTTCCTTCTTCCGTTTCTTTACGGTGCCATCCCTAGATCTTGGGGGGAGATCTCTTGTAAGTGGAGGAGAGTTGTAATGACCCGAAACCGACGCTCCAGATGCATTCCACGTTTCTCGTTGTCGCTGTGTGTTTCATTTATTTGTTGCATTCATCAGGTCATCATTTGCATTGCATCGGCACTCCGTTGCCGTCATATTTTAAAAGTTTTCAACCGTTGGTAATAGTCGTGCCCCCCTTGCCTTCATTGACCATTCCGAGAGCAACCGAGTTCTTGGAGTCTCTCTTGTCTAGCTACATAATCTCTCTGTACAGCACATCGACCCCTCCTACCGTCCGAAAGCTGCCCCGAACCCGACCCGCTTAGTCATCATCGTTGGATCTGGATCATCCCCAAACATCCCTAAAATATCTTCAGTTTTTCATTTGGACTCTCTAGTCTATATTTCTCTTCGTCCGTCCGATTTAGATCAAAGGGATGCCATTAGTCTGCATTTAGATCCACTTGCTATATAGACTAGACCAACCCTAGAATCTAGGGAGATGTCCCATCGACCCCTCTCGGCCGCTGCCACTATCTTCCTCGGGATATAGATCCACCCACTCTCCCTCAATTTCCCCAGCGAGCCAACCACCACCTCGTAGCTGCCCGAATCCCGCAGTGCCCCTCCTTCTCCTGCCTGAGCCATGCCTCGTCCCTGGCCCCCTCCTCGCCTCGCTGTCCGATGACCAGTGCCGCCACCGGCAACCACCAGGCCAGTCCCTGGCGCGCTGTCCTTATCCTCCTTCCTTATTTTCTTCTTTGCGTCCCTCTCTCTGTACAGGAAAACGCCATCGACGCCCGAACCTGAAGCTCCATTAAGGCCTCGTCCTCGACCGTCGCACCTTCTCCTGAAGCATTCCCGTGTTCCTCCTTGTCCCCGCGCCTCTGTTCCATGGGAT
>NC_053027.1:209199334-209257882 GCF_003073215.2 Triticum urartu | reverse complement strand
CATATGCAAACTAAGTGTTATTTTTGACCTCAAATTGCATATAAATCAAATACTAGAACATATATATATATATATCCTCCCAAATTACTAAACTCACAAATTAATCACTATATAACCCAATGCAAGAGCTAATCTAGCAATGAGAGATGAAAGGACAAAGTTGCTAACCTTTGTGATCATTTGAATGGATGAGGGCCTTCAAATCTTGACAAATTTTGGGCAAATTTTGTGATGAACTCGAGAGGAAGAAGGGAAGAACAGAGGAGAGGGCCGGAGAGGGGAAAGGGGGAAGAACAGAGTGCTGGTGGATGAAGGGTTTATATAGGACGACCTTTAGTACCGGTTCGTGGCACGAACCGGTACTAAAGGTGCTGGAGGGGCCCCACT
Organism: Triticum urartu; assembly: GCF_003073215.2. Taxonomy (NCBI): domain Eukaryota; kingdom Viridiplantae; phylum Streptophyta; class Magnoliopsida; order Poales; family Poaceae; genus Triticum; species Triticum urartu. Next base: position 209,257,495 of record NC_053027.1, on the reverse strand, counting down.
CTGACAACATCCTGCCACCACTCTCATTAGTATCGGTTCGTAGCACGAACCGGTGCTAAAGGTTCGCCACGAACCGGTACTAATGAAAGCGGCCCGGCTATCCGTTGGAACCGTCACTAATGTATACATTAGTGCCGGCTCAAATACAAACCGGCACTAATGTGCTTCACGTTTGACCATTTTTCTACTAGTGGTACTTGTTCTTTATGGTCTTCTTGTTCAATGGACGGTAGTCGACACAGAGTCGGTCCGTTCCATCCTTCTTATTCACAAAAAGAACATCACAACCCCATGGAGAAGAACTTGGTCGGATGAGACCCATACGCTCTTGAATATCGAGTTGTTTCTTCAGCTCCTTAAACTCTTCAGGTCCAAGCTTGTAAGGATGTTTGCAAACAGGTTCCGTGCCAAGCTCAAGATCGATGACGAATTCAACTGGCTGGTGCGGAGGCATTCCTGGAAGCTCTTCTGGAAAGACGTCTTGATATTCACAAACGACTGGAATCTGAGAGATGGCATCTAGCTCGCCGTTCTCATTGAGAGAAAACAGTCGAATGGTATCATCACGAGCAGCAAAGACGATTACATCCTCAGACGAATGTGTCAATTGAATCTGCTTGGCAGCACAATCAAGCTGAGCCTTGTGCTTAGAAAGCCAGTCCATTCCAAGAATAAGATCAATATCCGAGTCACCCAGAACATTAGGAGAAGACAGGAACTTATAGTCGCCCAATGTGATAGAAACATCCGGAACGAAAACTCGAGAAGTCATTTGTCGGGACGGAGAGACAATAGCCAAAGGTCTCGGCAAAACTTTAGTAACCAAATCATGCTTAGTTCCAAAAGGTCTCGAGATGAAACAATGCGATGCACCAATGTCAAAAAGAACTTTTGCAGGAATATCGTTAACAGGAAGGTTACCCATGATGACATCTGACGAGTCCTCTGTCTGAGCTGCATTCACCATGTTGACCTTGGCGAACTTGGGATTATGCTTGACCACTGCGGTGCTAGCAGATCTCACGGGAGGAGGAGGAAGACACCTCTGATTGAAGCATTTGTTGGCATAGTGACCCTTCTACTGACACTTGTTGCATGTGACCTCTGAAAGCGGACGGTGATACGGAGCACTTGATCTTGGAGCATGAGACGAAGTCTAGTTCTAGAAGCCTGGGTTGGGTGGGTGGGAAGATCCATTGCCACCTTTGCTCTTCTGCTGATAAGGCTGATGGAACGGAGGAGGAGGCAACCAATACTTTTGCTACTTAGTTACCACTTTAGTTGAGGAAGAAGGAGTTGCATCTCTGACTCACTTCTTGGAAGCATCGCACTTGAGTTTAGCAGTCTCTTGTTTCAGTGCCATATTGTAGAACTCATCGTACTTCTGTGGCTCAAAAAGCACGAGAGCTAGTTGAAGATATTCTCTGAGGCCACCTCTGAACTGATAAATCATGCTCTTCTCATCAGGGACGTCTTGCTTAGCGAAACGAGCGAGCTTTTGGAACATGATGTTATACTGGTAAACAGACAAGCTGCCTTGCTTCAGGTTGCGGAATTCCTCACGCTTACTCTCAACAACACTCTGAGGAATGTGGTGAGCTTTGAAGTCTTAACGGAATTCATCCCAGGTAATCACACGACCTCCTATGGAATCTTTGTATTGCTGAAACCATTCTACAGCTTGGTCTTTGAGTTGGAACGAGGCAAACTTGACAAAGTCCTCAGGCCTGACGTTGCTACACTCGAAATGCTTGCAGATATCCACGAGCCAATCATCAGCGTCTGTTGCCTCGACACAGTTACTGAAGGTCTATGGCTGGTTTGCGAGGAACTGGTTGAGTGTAGCAAACAGAATCTGATTGTTGCCATGGCCTTGCTTCCCTTGGTTTCACTCTTGCAAAAGTTGCATGATCAGCTGCATGTTGGCATTGGTAGCGGCCATCACAGCTTGCCATGCCTCTGGAGGTGGAGGTGGTGGTGGCGGTTCAGGATTCTGACGGTTGGAGGAGCCATCCTGAAGAGGGTGACATCCGTTAGCATCATGACAGACATATATTCAAGCTGAATCAAATGGATCAAAATTGCAACATATAGTCTTAACATCCGAACAAGAATGAACGAATGCATTCCAATTGAAATGGTCACACTTCCATAAATTCAGAAGCCACTTAGATAGAGGTAGGAGAATAAAACAACAAGGTACGGAAAAGAACAAATACTTGGTGAGGATTACCCAATCACAAACCAAATATCCGCGGAAGAAATACTAGAGCTACATGAATTCCCACCTATGAAAATCCCGAAATTTTCCCGGTTATGCAATCAGGTGTTGGGGATACAGGGGAAGCATAATATCTCACTGAAAGCTAGCAAATCCTACATCCAGCTGTATCCATCCTTCAACACACAACCAAGAAACCTTCGGAAATCATTTACCTCAACCTTCGAAATGCATCCATTATACGAGTTATGGCGATACTCCCGAACTCCCGCCCCAGTACTGGGTGGCGTCGAGGTTATCTCACCAACAACTGCATAAAAGAGATTTTCGATGTCGGAGAAACTCAGGTATTCCAGAATTGCAACGATAAAATTCTGACGACAACACCTCGGAGCTCAACTCCCCGGGACTCTGCCACAACCCCTAAATGTCAGTAGGCACCAAGAACAATGTTCTCGTCACAAAACCATCGGAACGATTCCAAGATACCCGCGTGATCCTAAATTTTTATTAGTGATACTTGAGAAGAGAAGAGTCAAAACTCTACGTCAGGATGCCTCACCAGAGCGACGAAGGGACTGAGGAGTAAAAATAATCCTACTCTCCGATATATATAATCCTAAATGACTCAAAACATTTTTCTAGACTCAACAACGCCAATGATTCGATCAAGCAGGGGGCTCCTAAGGTCGGGGAAGGCTCTGATACCAACTTGTAACGCCCATGATGCGGCTATATCTCCCATGTGTCGAAGCATGATTTAGAGGCATAACCGCATTGTAAGCAATGTTGCAAGTGAGGTAATCTTCACACAACCCATGTAATGAATAAGGGAAAGAGATACATAGTTGGCTTACACTCGCCACGTCACACAATGCGTAAATATCATTACATTCATCCAGATACAATCAAGGTCCGACTACAGAACCAAAATAAAGAACAACCCCAAATGCGACAGAGTCCCTGATCGCCCCAACTGGGCACCACTACTGATCGTCTTGAAAGGAAACGTAGTATCATCCTGAGTCCTCATCGAACTCCCACTTGAGCTCAGTCAAATCACCTGGAGCAGTATCATCGGTCCCTGCATCTGGTTTTTGGAAGTAATCTGTGAGTCACGGGGACTCAGCAATCTCGCACCCTCGCGATCAAGACTATTTAAGCTTATAGGAAGGGTAAAAGGTATGAGGTGGAGCTGCATCAAGCACTAGCATATATGGTGGCTAACATACGCAAATGAGAGCGAGAAGAGAAGGCAAAGGAACGGTCAAACAACTATGATCAAGAAGTGATCCTAGAGCAACCTACGTTCAAGAACAACACGAGACCGTGTTCTCTTCCCGGACTCCGCCGAAAAGAGACCATCACGGCCACACACTCTGTTGATTCATTTTAATTAAGTTAAGCTTTAGGTTTTCTACAAGCGGACATTAACAAATTCCCATATGCCCATAACCGCGGGCATCACTTTCAAAAGTTCAAATCCCTGCAGGGGTGTCCCAACTTAGCCCATCACAAGCTCCCATGGTCAACAAAGGATATTCCTTCTCCCAAGACAATCCGATCAGACTCGGAATCCCGGTTACAAGACATATCGACAATGGTAAAACTAAACCAGCAAAGCCACCCGAATGTACCGACAAATCCCGATAGGAGCTGCACATATCTCGTTCTTAGGGCACACCGGATAAGCAATCCGTACAACTAAAACCAGCCCTCGAGTTTCCTCGAGGTGGCGCTACAAGGGGCTCTAGTTTGGACCAACACTCAGAGGAGTACTGGCCCGGGGGGTTTAAATAAAGATGACCCTCGGGCTCGGGAAACCAAAGGGAAAACAGGCTAGGTGGCAAATGGTAAAACCAATGTTGGGCATTGCTGGAGGATTTTTATTCAAGGCGAACTGTCAAGGGGTTCCCATTATAAACCAACCATGTAAGGAATGCAAAATCAAGGAACATGACACCGGTATGATGGAAACTAGGGCGGCAAGAGTGGAACAAAACACCAGGCATAAGGCCGAGCCTTCCACCCTTTACCAAGTATATAGGTGCATTAAAAGATACAAGATATATATAATGATATACCAAGAATAAACATGTTCCAACAAGGAACAAACTCCAATCTTCACCTGCAACTAGCAACGCTATAAGAGGGCTGAGCAAAGCGGTAACATAGCCAAACAACGGTTTGCTAGGACAAGGTGGGTTAGAGGTTTGACATGGCAATATGGGAGGCATGATAAGCGAGTGGTAGGTATCGTAGAATAGGCATAGCAATAGAGCGAGCTTCTAGCAAGCAAAGATAGAAGTGATTTCGAGGGTATGGTCATCTTGCCTGCAAAGTTCTCTGAGTTGACGTTAGCTTGATCCTCGTAAACGTACTCAACGGGATCCTCGATCACATACTCGTCTCCCGGCTCTACCCAAATCAAGAACACAAGCAAAGGGAGACACAATCAACCACGTGCAATGCACAAGCAACATGATGCAAAACATGGCATGATATGCGGGATGTGATATGCGATGCATATGCATGCTTCGGAAAGGAAAGATTGATCCTGGCCTCAACCTGGAAATCCAAGAGTGCCGCTGGAAAGATGAGTTGATTTCGGTCGAAATTGATATAAAGATCACCCAAATCGGATGCACGGTTTGCAAATGACAAGCAAACCAAATATGGCACCAATCTGCGAGTAACAGCATGAGGCCATCTAAATGCATCAAGAACAACAAGCTATGCACTCTAACATAACTACAAAACACATGGCAGGGATCCACTCAAGATGCTTGACAAAAGATGAACACGGAGCTATGGCTAATTCACTCAATAGAAGGTTCAAACAAGCATGACAAAAGTGCAAAAGATATCAGGTTACAGACTTAGTGAAATTAACAAGTCAGGAATTTAACATCAGGAAGCAATGTTTAGAGCAAGATAACAACATGCTACAGGAAAATATCATGGCAAAGGAAAGCATGGCATGAAGCTACTCAAAGCATACAAAAAAAGTCCCTTACTGACCATAAGCCAAAAGGGATCAGAAAATATAATGGCAACCATGTGAACATAGCAATTATCGTTAACAGATTCAGACTTAGAAGAAAACTGGAACATGGCAAAACAGATATCAAGTAGGCTTGTTTACGAGCTCGATGCACTCACCACAAGGCATTGCATGACAAACTAAGCATACACCCAGAAATTAGACATGGCATAGATGCTAAACATGGCAAGAACAACAACATATCATGCATGGATCAACTACAACAAGCTCGGCAAAATTGCTTAACATGTAAACAATCTGCCAGGAACATTTTACAGCAAAAGTAGAGCCCGATTGAGTCAAGCTAGGTTGCTCCATAATTTCAAAAAAAGACATGGATGGATAGAGCACCACAATATCTACAAAACATCCTTACTGATCATGCTCAAAAGAGGCATGGATCACTCTGTAGCAACAAGAATACATGGCATACAAATATTGACAGGACAAAGACTTAGAATATTTCCAAGTCCCTGAAATCAGCAACATTACGAGAGCTACTTTGCATGCTTGTGCTAGACACCACAGAGATCACAAAAATACATGGCATGCACCCCCATAAAGATGGCATGGCATACTTCAAAACTCATGTAGGGCTCAAGTTCATAGGAGGCACACATCAATCATGGCAAAAATGACAAATGTCCAATTACTGATATGAATCTGAAACTAACAGATACTAGCACTCTTCCAACAGCATTTAGGGCGTCAAAATGAACTCAAATGAACATGGTGCAATGGAATGAAATGAAGTACTCGTCGAGACGAACAATTTGATAAGCTACACGCCCAAAACGGAGCCATGGATGCAGAGTTATGATGCGATGAATAATGCATAAAATTACTGAAATTAGGGTAAAAGTCAACCGACGTTAGGGTTCCAGATCTGGATCCGGATCGGGGCACTATAGCAGCACGGAACCCGAGGATGGCCGGAGTTCGTCGAGGTCGCCGGAGTTCGGCTGGAGTGAGGAACAAGGATGGCGAGGCGGGCGTCGGCGGGTAGGGTGTCGGGCGCGGCGGCTCGGTGCGGAAGCCGAGGCGACGGCGGCGGTCGGCGACGGCGGCGGGGCGCCGGCGTGGAGGAGCGAGGCGGCAGGGCGGTGGTCGGCGCCGGCAAGCAGGCGGCGCAGGCGGCTCGTCGGGGCGGCGCTCGTCGGCGAGCGGGACGCGAGCGGCGGGAGACCGAAGCGGCGGCGGCGGGCGGATGGTCTCGCGGGGGCCGGGTTCGGGCTCACCCGGGCTGGCGGCGGGAGGAGGCGGTGGCGACAGGTGGAGGTACGGGATTGGCAGCGGCGGTTGTGTCTGGCCGGACCGGACGTGTCCGACCGCGCGGAGAGGAAGGGGGCTAGGTTAGGGGTGAAATCGATCCGGAATTTCGGGGGAGTGTAGAGCGAGCTTTCTGAACGGTTTTCGGCCACACGATCGTGATCGAACGATCTAGATGTTGAAGACGGTTTTGGTGGGTTTTGGGCCACTTTGGAGATGTGTTGGGCTGCAACACACACGAGGCCTTCTCGGTTCCTCGGTTAACCGTTGGAGTATCAAACAAAGTCCAAATGGCACTAAACTTGACAGGCGGTCTACTGGTAGTAAACGAAGGCCGCATGACAAGTCTCGGTCCAATTCGAGAATGTTAAATACCCGCACACGAAAAGAGGTAGAAAGGGACACCAGAGGACATAGGAGCGCCGAAATGCAAAATGGACAACTGGAAAAATGCTCGTATGCATGAGACGAACACGTATGCAAATGCGATGCACATGATGACATGATTTGAGATTCATGACAAAGACAAAAGCACATGAATACAAAAACCCGACAACGAGGAAATATCATAAATTAGTGCCGGAAATGGCAAGAGTTGGAATACAAATATGGCAGGTTACATACGGGGTGTTACAGCCACCCAATGGCTCTGCTGTTACCACTGCCTCTTCCTCAAGTTCCCTCTACGCCACCAGCGCGGCACTGACCACTTGATTCGTTGCTGCCAAGTATAGCAGCAATGGCTCTTGCAGTTTGGGCGCGGCTAGTATCGGCGTGGAGGAGAGACACCTCTTCAAATCTTGTAGTAGAGCCTCTACCTCCGGAGTCCACTTTACTGGACCCGCCTTTTTCAAAACTTTGAAAAAGGGGAGGGCACGCTCAGTAGATTTGGAGATGAATCTACTTAGGGCGGCAATGCAGCCGGCGAGCCTACATACGTCTTTGACCCGCTTGGGTGCTTCAATCTGTTCGATCGCCTTGATCTTGTCGGGATTTGGTTCAATCCCGCGCTGAGACACAAAGAACCCAAGAAGTTTGCCGGACAGGACATCGAACACGCACTTAGTTGGGTTGAGCCTAAGGTTGATCTTACATAGAGTTGCAAATGTTTCTTCTAGGTCTTATATGAGTGTGGCCCTGTCCTTGGTTTTGACCACTATATCATCCATATATGCTTCCATATTTCTATGTAGCTGGGGCTCAAAACCAATTTGGACCGCTCAGGCAAACGTCGAACCAGCGCTCTTCAACCCGGAAGGCATCCGTACAAAATAGTATGTACCACATGGGGTGATGAATGCAGTCTTCTCTTAGTCTTCTTTCATCATGAAGATCTGGTGGTACCCTGAATAGGCGTCGAGGAATGACAGCAGGTCACACCCGGCAGTGGAGTCTACAATCTGGTTGATGCGTGGCAATGGGAAAGGATCCTTTGGACAAGCTTTATTGATATCTGTGTAATCAATACACAACCTCCATTTTCCCGTTTGCCTTACGCACCACCACCGGATTGGCCAACCATGTGGGGTGGAGTACTCCTCTAACTAGGCCTACTGCCTCCAACTTCCTGATCTCTTCTATGATGAACTCTTGTCGCTCCAAAGCTTGCTTCCTGACTTTTTTCTTGACGGGCCACGCATGAGGACAGACATCAAGATGGTGCTCAATCACCTCCTTGGGAACGCCGGGGATGTCAGATGCTTGCCATGAAAACACATTGACATTCGCCCGCAGGAAGGCGACGAGCGCGCTTTCCTATTTGCTGTCGAGGGTGGAGCATATGGTGAAAGCCCCGCCCGTGCCGTCCTCCTTGACGGACACCTTCTTGGTTTTTGGTGGTGCAGCCTTGGACTTCTTGCTCTTGCCGGCGGAGCTCTCTAGCACATCCTCAATGGCAGTGCAACACTCCGAAGAGGTGCGCTTGCCGGAGTGGGTGCAAGAGGTCTCGCCGGAAGAGGTCTTGCCGGAAGGGGTCTTACCGGCCTTCTTCTTCCCTGGAGCTTCAGCGGCAGGGGCAAGTGTCTTCGCGGCAGTTGCTACAACTACCTCTCGATAAAGTTGATCGGCGCAGATGAGTGCGTCTTTCTTGTCGGAGGGGATGGTGATGATGGCCAGCGGCCCCGGCATCTTCAACGTGTTGTAGGCGTAGTGGGACGCCGCCATGAACATGGCCGGAGCTGGGCGGCCAAGGATCCCATTGTATGGCAAGGGGATCTCGGCGACATCAAAGATGATCTTCTCCGTCCTATAGTTCAGCTCGCCTCCAAACGTAACGAGCAGCGTGATTTTACCAATAGGCTGGCTCCTTCCCGGGTTGACCCCTTGAAACGTGCCCGTCTCTTCGAGGCCTCCATCAGGAATCTGCATCTTCTTGATCACAGCGGGTGAGATCAAGTTCAGACCGGGCCCACCGTCAACCAGCACTTTCGTCACCTTGAGGTTGCGTATTGTTGGCGAGACCAACAACGACAAGCACCCGACCGCAGTTGTGCGATCAAGGTGATCCTCGGTGTCAAAAACGATGGGCGTGCGGGACCACTTCAGGGGCTTCTGGGCATCGAACGACGGCTCTGCCACAGTGACCTCACGTGCCCACTGCTTTAGCTGGCGGTGTGAGGTGTGCAGCGAGGCGCCACCGTCGACGCACATGGCCTCTGTAGCCTTCTAGAACTCATGCTCGCCGGACTCGTCGTCCTCGTCATGATCATCATTGAGGGAGTCCTGGATTAAGGGGTGTTTGGATAGCCGAACTATACCTTCAGCCGGACTCCTGGACTATGAAGATACAAGATTGAAGACTCCGTCCCGTGTCCGGAAGGGACTTTCCTTTGCGCAGAAGGCAAGCTTGGCGATACGGATGTTCAGATCTCCTACCATTGTAACCAACTCTATGTAACCCTAACCCTCTCCGGTGTCTATATAAACCGGAGGGTTTTAGTCCGTAGGACAACATACACATCAACAATCATACCATAGGCTAGCTTCTAGGGTTTAGCCTCTCTGATCTCGTGATAGATCTACTCTTGTACTACCCATATCATCAATATTGATCAAGAAGGACGTAGGGTTTTACCTCCATCGAGAGGGCCCGAACCTGGGTAAAACTTCGTGTCCCTTGCCTCCTGTTACCATCCGGCTGGTTTTGACACCGACATTGGTGCTTTCATTGAGAGTTCCTCTGTGTCGTCGCCATCAGGAAGGATGCCTCGCCCCGTCTTTAAAGATGGCACCGTTGCTAAGGGAGCTTTGGCTGTCGGCCAAACCCTCCGGCTAGGTGGTTTTCTTATGACCGCCTGTTCGGCTTCTGCGCTGATGATGACCTCTCGAGCCATCGAAAACAATCTTCATGTCAGTTCGGAACTCGCCGAACAGTTAGATCCAATGGAGCTTTCCTCCATAAACGAGCTCTTGGATCGCTTCGCCGCCCTGGGGGTCGCTACGGATTACAACCAGATTGGGCCTAAAACCGATCTAAGAGAGATTAACTCTCCCCAAGTCACCCATCACGTTGCCGTGGTAGAGGGACAGTGCGGCGACCCTTCGTCTATCTTAAGGACTCGCTACATCCGGATTCCCGATCCCTCCAAGCCGGATACCCGCGCAGGGGAGGATGTCACTCAAGACCTGAACTTAGAGTCAGGCGACGGGCTGGATTCATTGGACAACACCCAGGGATCCAAATTTTCGAGTTCAGAAATTCCTCGGCCTCTGAGCCTTAGACGGGGTGAGGCTTCGGATTTAACTCCACCCACCCTCCCCAACATAAGTGATCTATCCAAAATCAGGCAAGAGCCCGAAGAAACAGTACATCATTACTGGGCTAGATTCCTCTTGGTTAAGAACAGGCTAAGGGACTGCCGCGAGGAAGACGCAATCTTAATCTTCTGCAATAATTGCATGGACAAGGGAATACTCAACGCCATAAGTCGCCGTGATATCACACGGTTCACCGACTTGGCGTCCATTGTACAAAAGTATTGTGCGATGGAAAGCGCCTGGAAAACCAAAATAAAATTTTGGGACAATCCGGCCCTAAATACAAACCCAGTCCGAAACAAAAGGGTGCAGCATAACCAGACACCCAGGTCAAATACCAAAAAGCAAAAACCCTCTATAGGGCATGGAACCGTACTAGAAGGATGGCTTAACGGACCCTGTAAAATTCATAGTACAGAGGACGCCACACCAACTCACAGCCTTAGAGCATGCTGTATACTCCGACAGGTGGCCAAAATTGGCGAAAACCTCCTAATTCCAGAGGCCACAGAAAGCCACCCCAGAGACACCCATACGGTATTAACAGTCTTCGAGACTTTCGCATCAAATAAAAAAGGACACTCCGAAGCCTTGCCGAAGTCTACCAAGTAGCAACAATAAACCCATGGAGTGACACGGCTATTACCTTTGACGCCAGTGATGAACCTAAATTCCGAACAGCCCGAGCACCAGCTGCATTGGTCCTCAGCCGAATAGTGGACGGCTTTCGTCTTACCAAGGTACTCATGGACGGAAGTAGCGGATTGAACCTCATTTACGAGGAAACCCTTCAAAAAATGGAAATAGACTGGAATAGCATTGAGCGAAGCAGCACAACCTTTAGAGGAATAATCCCCAGTCGGGAAACGCGCTGTACAGGAAAAATCACACTAGATGTGGTGTTCGGCACGCCGGATAATTACAGGTCCGAAGAGATCACGTTCCATGTGGCTCTGTTCAGCAGCGGTTATCACGCTCTGCTAGGGAGGGAAGCGTTTACAATCTTCCAAGCAATACCCCATTACGGTTACATGAAGCTCAAAATGCCCGGGCCTAATGGGTTCATCACTCTCGCTAGTGATCCAGACATAGCACTCTGTGCCGAAAACAAGACAGTTGCGCTGGCCCTCGAGGCACTATCCGAAGCCCTAGCGGCTGAGGAACTGACTACGCTGCGCTCTACAGTGAATAGGTACGATGCGGTACTCGACAAAAGATCCAAGTCCACCTCCTTTAAACCGGCGGACGAAATAGTCAAATTCCAAGTCCATCCAACGGACCCAAATAAAACAGCTTCCATTGGGGCACAGTTAAACCCTGATGTAGACGCCGCACTGCGAGAGTTCCTACGAGAAAACTGGGACATTTTCGCCCGGCACCCTTCAGACATGCCAGGAATCCCATGCAGGTTGGCTGAGCACAGCTTAAATATCGAAAAAGGATTCAAACCTGTCAAATAGGATCTTCGGCGTTTTTTCGAACCTAAGAGACAGGCTATGGGAGAGGAGCTAGCAAACCTATTGGAGGCCGGATTCACCAAAGATATAAAACATCCGGACTTGCTAGCAAACTTGGTGATGGTACCAAAGAAGGACAAATCCTGGCGCCTGTGCGTTGATTTTAAAGACCTTAACAAGGCTTGCCCAAAGGATCCCTTCCCCCCCCCCCCCCCGCATCGATCAAATTATCGATGCTACCGCAGGACACGATTCGTTGTGTTTCCTCGACGCATATTCCGGCTACCATCAAATCAAGATGGCAGAATCTGACCAATCCGCAACAGCATTTATCACACCATACGGCCCATTCTGCTTCAACACAATGCCCTTCGGGCTCAAAAACACTGGCACAACATATTAGCGCATGATTCAGACATGTCTGGCAAGCCAGATTAGCAAAACAGTGGGGGCATATGTAGATGATGTGGTCGTCAAAACAAGACATGTCGAATCTCTAGTAGACGACTTGAGGCTCACACTTGATAACCTCCGAACATACGACATCAAGCTCAACCCAGAAAAATGCGTTTTCGGCGTTCCAGCCGGAAAACTCTTGGGCTTCATTGTATCCGGTAGAGGAATCGAAGCAAATCCAGCCAAGATCCGAGCTCTGTCGCAACTGGATATCCCAAAGGACCTCAAACAAATACAAAAGTTAACCGGATGCGTGGCGGCTCTAATCCGCTTTATCTCCCGCTTGGGAGAAAAGGCCCTACCCCTTTACCGCCTCCTTCGGCACACCGAACACTTCGAATGGACAGATGCAGCCACGGCTGGACTCGAGGAGATAAAAGCCATACTTGCAACAAACCTAGTCCTGGCCGCGCCAAATATTGGCGAACCAATGCTATTATACATTGCAGCAACACATCAGGTTGTAAGCGCAGTGCTCGTCGTCGAACGAGAAGCGGACGGACACAGATTCCCCCTTCAAAAGCCGGTCTATTATGTGTCCACTATCCTCACTCCTTGCAAATCACGGTACCCGCATTATCAAAAGATCGCGTACACGGTATTCATGGCATCCTGGAAGCTATGACACTACTTTCAAGACTGTTCAATAACAGTAGCCTCGGAAGTACCACTTAACGATATTATAAACAACCGTGACGCAACGGGCCGGTTTGGAAAATGGGCCGTTGAGCTCCTCCCATTCGACATAACTTATAAGCCACGGCGAGCCATCAAGTCGCAAGTCTTAGCCGACTTTGTCGCAGAATGGACGGAGGCCGAACTCCCTAAAGAGTACGGCACATATTCAAATTGGATCATGCATTTCGACGGCTCCAAGATGTTGGCCGGACTAGGGGCTGGCGTCGTTTTGACGTCCCCCACAGGAGACACAGTTCAATACGTACTCCAGATTATGTACACGGACTCCAACAACGCAACCGAACATGAGGCCCTTTTACATGGTCTCCGGATGGCTGTATCCATGGGCATTCAACGCCTAGAGGTGCGCTGGGACTCGAACCTCGCAATATCCCAAATAAATGGAGACTTCGATGCCAAGGATCCAAAAATGGCAGCTTACCGCAACACCGTCCTAAAAATGTCAGCTCGGTTCGAGGGGCTTGAATTTCACCATATAGCCCGGGAAAATAACCAGGCGACAGATGTCCTGGCACGCATCGGCGCAAAACGCGATGTAGTCCCCCCAACATCTTCTTGGAAAGGCTGTTCAAGCCATCCATAGTATGGGAAGGGGAGCCGAACAATAACACAATGGACCCAACCGCACTACCCAACACCGAACATTCTGACACAATCGGAGGCTCTGCCAATGAAATAACACCTTCAGCCCACGTAATAATGGCCGTCATCGCCCCGTGGACAGAACCATTCCTCACCTACCTCACTAGGCAGGAACTCCCCGAGGACCAAAATGAGGCACGCTGCATAGTGCGGCGATCCAAAGCCTACAGAGTCCACGAGGGAGAGCTTTATAAGAAAAGCACTACTGGAGTCCTTCAATGGTGCATCTCCGACGAGGAGGGGCGGAACCTCCTGTCTAAAATTCATGCCGGACTGGGCGGTCATCACGCTGCAACTCGGTCCCTTGTAAGCAAGGCCTTCCGTACAGGCTTTTATTGGCCGACGGCCCAGGCAGACGCTCAGGACTTAGTCCAACGATGCACCGGTTGCTAGCTCTTTGCAAACCAAAGCCATATGCCACCCATCGCCCTCCGAACTATCCCCATTACTTGGCCCTTCGTGGTCTGGGGGCTTGACATGGTTGGACCCCTTAAAGGCGGAACCCACAAGCAAAAATACTTACTAGTCATGGTTGATAAATTCACCAAATGGATAGAAGCCAAGCCTGTTAAGGCGGCCGAATCCGGACCGGTGATAGACTTTATATCTAGGGTTGTACACCGTTACGGTGCTCCCCATAGCATCATCACTAATAACGGCACGAACTTCACGGCCGACGAGGTAAAACTCTGGTGCAAAACCTTGGGCATCAAGCTCGACTATGCTTCCGTCTATCACCCACAAACTAACGGCCAGGTCGAACGTGCAAATGGCCTTATCATGAGCGGCATCAAACCCAGACTAGTCCGGTCACTCAAGGAATCTAACATGCACTGGGTAAAGGAGCTCGACTCCATACTCTGGGGGCTGCGGACCATGCCGAATCGCACCACCGGATACACACCATTCTTCATGGTGTATGGCGCAGAGGCAGTTCTGCCTTGCGACATAATTCATGACTCACCTCGAGTGCGCATGTACGAGGAAAGAGAAGCCGAGCTCGATCGGCAGGACAGTTTGGACGCATTAGAGGAGGAGCGTGACGTGGCGAAAGCCCATTCCGCATTCTATCAACAGCAAGCTCGAAGATACCAAAGCAGAGAAGTACGGGCTAAAAATTACAACGTTGGCGAATTAGTTCTACGCCTGCCGGACAAGAAAAAGGACAAACTCAAGCCCAAGTGGGAAGGTCCCTTCATAATTGACCCAGTCCTGACTGGTGGAGCGTACCGCCTGCGAAACGCATCGGATAACCGACTCGAGCCAAACCCATGGAACGCAGCCCATCTCCGAAGATTCTATGCCTAGCACCCGATCCTGTGTTTGTCTCCTACTCTGTCCATTTTTTATATACTGTCCTTCTTACATTTCTCTCCTTCTCCCTTTTTCTCTCTCTTATAACCTTTAAAGGCTTACAAATTAATGCGCTATCCGCGCTCAGTAAACCTGGGGGCTTCTTTAAACAGAAGCTTATGAAGCTTATTTATACGGGCTTCATGCCCAACACATGTGTCACACTTCCGCATGTACCTTTTATTCGCCATTATATGCATCGATATGACTTAAGTTTTGGCCAAGCTGGGTTGCCTGGCTCCTGTGCTTACCCCTACGTTCCCGATTGTTCGGCTAGGTGGTAAAGGGAGCACCTCTGCGATTGTTACTGCCGGGTCAGCCGGACGTGTACCTCAGACTGGGTGAAGCCGAAAGCTAGCGTTCTTAAGGGAATATTCGGTCGGTGAACTAAAGATGATCTTTTTTTATTTTTATCTATACGCCCCCAGATGTTTTTCCTGCGTTTCTTTTCGCAGCATGGACATGCACCTTAGGGCATGCCTCCCAGGGAAAGGAACCCCTAACGGAACTATTCTCCCTGGAAGATGTTTCTTACTAACCATGTAATATAACATAACTAGTCGGGCACTTGTCTGTTCACGCACTAATGACCCCTACGCCTGGTCTCCATGCATTCCCCGGTTCCTATATAACCGCATGGGAATTCGGACACACTCCGGACCGTCAGGTCCCGAGGCTGAAGCGAAAAGGTCGGCCATGACAAATGATCTACAATCCGGCTAGAAGGCATTATAAATGTCAATTAAATTACATAGTCATTTTGACTGATTGTATTCCTCTTCAATACCATCTAACAGGCTGTCTAATTTACAGTCCTGCTGGGAATACTTTGCGGCCAACTCTACTTGGCCGTATACTAAGCTTACAGGGATCTCCTTCCCATCGGGCCCTACAGGACCGACCTCGGCCATGTGGTTGGGGTCAGCCTTTGCGTACCGCGTCTTCACCATGGCCCAGGCCTCCCTAGCGCCTTGACGGCAGGCTGATATCTTCCACAATCGGAAGCGCCGCGTGCTCCCTTTAGCTTCTCCGCAAGCTCTCCAAGACCTTCGGGCATGGAGATGGATGGCCACAGGGCCTGGGCGACGCCTTGCATCGCCTGCCGAACTCGATCGAGCAGTTGCGAGAGCTCGGGAAGAAGGTCACCCGTAGAACCGGGCATCTCCTCTGCAGGACGACCTGTTAGCACACCTACAGACATTGCTCTGTTAGTCGACTTCCCCGCCGAACTTTCTTTCAAAGGTTCGTTCAAGCACTTACTAAATATGCCGCGCCGAAGCCGCTGATTCTCCTTCACGGAGTCTGACAGCTGGGCACGAACATCTTTCAGCTCGACGCCCAGCTTGGTGTTGGCATCTTGGAGATCGTTCTTCTCCCGCCTCACCTTTGTCAGCACCTTCTCACCAGCCTTTAGCTGGCGTAGGAGGTGTTGCCTTTCCGGATTCAATCCGGCGCCATCTGCAATTTCATTTGTCAGATTCGCACCCATGCCGTGCTTCGCAAAATACTTATCTTTCGAAGTGTATATTACCAGAGGGGGTCTCCTTGGGCTCCCCTGCCGCGGCTAGTGCGGCCTCAAGTTGGGCTTTGCACTCTTCCAGCTCCTTGGACAGTAGGGAATTCTTTTCTGTAAGAACCTGCATAACAAATGATCCTTAAATCAGTTATTCTAACTGTTTCAAGTCTCGGGGGCTACTGGTATATATATATTACCAAAATTTTCTTACCCGTATGTCTTTTACATATTGCTCCGTGGCTCTGGCTAGACCATTTTGAGCGGCACGGAGGTACGCATCTCCCGAGTTGAAGGCATCTAACGCCCCTTGGGAGAAACAAGCGTCGCGAAGAATTGTCCGGCGACGCCTGTGGTTCATGGCACTCTCCACCTCAGAGTTGGTGGCAGACAACCCGTCCACATCCTCCGTCGGAGGAGCGTCTGGCGCGCGCCTTGCGTTCGCCTCCGCCTCCGGACCAGGCTTTGGAGCCTGGCTGGTGGAGGCGCGATTGGCAGCCTCTCCGGATATAGTCTGGTGAGGTCTCTTTGTCCTGAAAAGAGCGCAAGTGTCAATATGCCTCGAAGGTATAACACCTGGGATAAGGGGGCGCGCCATACCTTTGCGCTGACGCCTCGGTCCGGACTGCACTTCTTTTCTGCCCGCAGGGCCCTACGGCCCCTCGTTGGCTTGTCGCCGCAGATTCGGCCTTCCGCCTTAAAAACCTCCCCTGCAAAGTTCGGTTGCAATCAGGAAACTGAACACGAGTGGGCAGACACCTATTCGGGGTACTGGGACTTCGATCTCAGGTACCTGGGGCGTCAGGATTAGCCCTGGGTAATCGGCCGTAATGGCCACCAAGGCGTTGTCCTTGCTCAATTGATGGAACACTCCATCAATCAGCTCCACAGATATGTCCGGATCCTCTTGAGAGGCCGGGTCGAGGGACCGTCCTGGGTCCTCGGGTTGTGGAGGAGGGCTGCTTATTTCCTTAACAGCCCGGCGCAGTTCCTGCGTTGAAGTCGTCAGACTGAATATTTAACAATGGGAATACAAAACGGATGGACAAGTAAATACGGCCGCTTACCCAGCTTGGGGATTGTGCATGGAGAATCCACCCTGAGGGTTGACGCGGAGAATTCCTCCTCTTCTCCCTTATACAAAGTGGACAAGATCTTTAGTAGAGCGGCAGCTGAATCCGGCCCCTTACGACCGTAGCGGGTGGCGTCGTCCTCCCCGTTGAAGTCCCACATGGGGTGGCTTCTATACTGAAGCGGCTGCACCCCCCGCATAATGCATTCGGCCATAACCCCGATCATGGTTAGTCCGGAATGGGCTAACAATCTTATTCGGCCCATCAGGTAAATGATGTCCCTGTCACTTTCCCTCTGAGGGCTCCGTGGACGCCAGCTTAGGCGCTTCTTTAAGGGAGCACTGTCGAATTCAGGGAGGCCGATCCGGACAGGATCCGGCAGCGGGACGTCTTCTATATAAACCATTCCGAGGGCCAGTCTTCGGACGCCTTCTTTGGGGTTCCGGACAGATATCCGGTCCCGGCGATGCGCCACACTTCGGCTCCGCCCACTTGATACATTGACCCCTTCTTGGAACGGGGCACGAGGCAGAATAGCTCTTTCCACAGCCCGAAATGAGCCTCAACACCCAAGAACAGCTCGCAGAGGGCTACAAAGCCCGCGATATGCAATACGGAGGCAGGCGTGAGATTATGTAGCTGGAGGCCGTAGAACTCCAGCAGCCCCCGGAGAAATGGATGGATTGGAAATCCGAGCCCCCTTATTAAATAAGGGACGAGGCACACCCGCTCTCCTTTGGAGGGATTAGGGGCACTCTCTGCTTGCTCTCCGCCATTATAGACGGCAAGACCGGCTCGAACCGGGACCATATAGGCCGGGGGGAGAAATCCCTTGGTCTGGAGCGTCACTAGCTCGCTATGCGGGATGGAGCATCTCTCCCAATATCCAGGCTTAGGGCTGGAAGGGCGAGGAGGAGTTGCGATGGCTGGCCATGGTGGAATGGACCTTTGTCGGATGCGCTCTGATGAACACTCGCGAAGGGGAGAAGGTGTGGTTTGGATCTAAATCCTCGTCCCCTTAAATAGGGCAGCTCATTTACGCGGCTAGGGGTGTGGATGTAAAAACACTCAGACTTTTCATATTCGTTTGACACGTGGGAAGCGGCCATTATTGGGCGTAGAAGCCAAGGAGCGCAACATCTACAAGAAACCGGACTTTATTCAACAGGTACAAGAATTTGGAGGAGAACCCGCCTTGCAATGCCGAAGACAATCTGCGCGCCGGACTCATCGTCATTGAAGCCTGGTTCGGGGGCTACTGAGGGAGTCCTGGATTAGGGGGTGTTCGGATAGCCGGACTATACCTTCAGCCGGACTCCTGGACTATGAAGATACAAGATTGAAGACTTCGTCCCGTGTCCGGAAGGGACTTTCCTTGGCGTGGAAGGCAAGCTTGGCGATACGGATATGCAGATCTCCTACCATTGTAACCGACTTTGTGTAACCCTAACCCTCTCCTGTGTCTATATAAACCGGAGGGTTTTAGTCCGTAGGACAACATACACACAACAATCATACCATAGGCTAGCTTCTAGGGTTTAGCCTCTCGATCTCGTGGTAGATCTACTCTTGTACTACCCATATCATCAATATTAATCAAGCAGGACGTAGGGTTTTACCTCCATCGAGAGGGCCCGAACCTGGGTAAAACTTCGTGTCCCTTGCCTCCTGTTACCATCCGGCCTAGACGCACAGTTCGGGACCCCCTACCCGAGATCCGTCGGTTTTGACACCCGCCGGTTTTGACACCGACAGGGACTCCTGAGCATCGCGATTCAGGAGCCTAACTTGCCACGTAGCCCCTCGCTCCTTAGTCCCATCCTGGTTTCCGGTCAGGGCTAACACTGGGTGAGGTACGCGCGGGGCCGGGCCCTGTCGACGTAGAGCGCGAGCAAGTAGGGGAGAAAAATGCAAATTCCAGGAAATTCAAAGCAAATATTACAATCCATAGATTGTTTCACGACGTAAAACACAAGTCTAAACGCCTCCGCGAGGCATGGTGCATGTTGCAGGAATAAAAACAGGACAGAAACCGTGAAGGGATCACTCTCCAGTGGCGTCGCCTCCTGGGGCCGCGGAGCTGGCGGCACCGCGCCCGGGCAAGATGCTAAAGGTGCGGAACCTTCCAAGCAAAGCTTCGGCTCGGCCTTTCACGGCCTCAGCGGCAGCGGCGGCAAGGTTGCCGCTCATGGGCTCTAGCAGGCTGTCAATGTCGACGTTGGGGTCACACAGGTAGACATGGCTGAGGACACGCGTCAGCGCCGCCGAGGACAAGGGGCGCGCCTCGGCCTTGGCCGTGGGGCCAAGGCCGTCTACAACATCTTCAAGCGCGCGGACCAGGATGGGCAGCAGCTTGGCGGGGCCGTCCTTCGCGCCGGCCAGCGGCTCCTCCAAGCCGCTCTCGTAAAGTGTCTTCAGCGCGGCACGAGCCCTCTTCTCCATCTTCACGAAGGCCACCCGATCCTCCGCCAGGACCTTCGCCTTGGCGTCCAGCTCGGCCCTCTCCGCCTGCAACGACCGCTCCAGCGTCTCCAGTTTGTCGTGGCGGTCATCGAGCTTGGCGTCCCGGTCCTTGACGGCAGCCTCCCGAGCCTTCATCTCCTTCTCTTTCTCCTGGCGGCCGTGGACCTCCTTGGCAATCTCATCGTGCAGGCCTTGCAGCTCGACCTCCAGCTCCTTGAAGCGAGCCTTGGCAGCCATAGCGTCGCCCAGGGCAGCGTCGCGGGTGGCCTTGGCTTGGTTGGTGGCCTGCTTCTCCCCATCGGAGGTCGCCACGGCTTGGCTCAGCGCTGCTCGGACAGAGGCAGCAGAACGGGCCCAGCCAGAAGCTAGCTCCAGGCGCCCGGCCGCTAGGCGAGGGTCCACGCTCAGAAGATCCTCCCGCGGCTGGCTCAGTTCGCTAGCGACCTGGTCCAGGACGGCGGTAGAGGAAGCAGAAGAAGCGGGAACCGGCGGAGCAGGCGAAGAAGACGGCGGCGTGATCACGGCTTGGCAGGAAGGAACCCCCTGGGCCTTGGTCGCCCTGGCTGCAGCATCGAGCGCAGTCGACTCCAGGGTCAGCGGGGCCACATGGGCTGACTCTTCGCCAAGGCATCCCAGTCGGCCTCGCGAGGACGATCGGACCAGGGAGGCGCGAGCCGCGCCATCTTCCTCCCCAGCGGACGAAGGCACCGCCCCGGCAGATGGACTCGCCCCAAGCGGAGCCGCAGAAGCCCCTCTCAACCTCTTCGCCGCAGGCGCCGGCCTGACAAGAGAATATGGACGTCAAGCCTCGGCGGCAGAAACCAAGCAAAGTGGGAATCAAGCACTTACTGGTCATTGCTCGCGGACCCAAGCAACTTCCGGCCGAACTTGAAGCCCGAGAGCCTCCAGCTTGGGTCAGCCTCGGGAGGCCTGGAAGCAGAAGCCACGTCGGGAGGGCTGGGGCTGGCTTCAGACCTCCCAGGGATCGGAGCGGACCCTGGGGGAACCAGCCCCGACCTGCCCTTCCTTGTGACCAAGGGAGAGTCCTCCCCTCCTCGCCCAGCGCCGGCATCGTCGTCATCCTGCATGGAGTGGAGGGCCCGAGACCTGAGCCGAGGGAAGGACTCCCCCGACTCCTCGCCAGTCGCCTCGAAGACGGACTCTTCCTCCTCCGCCTCTTCTTTCTCCTCACTCTTGCTGGAGCTGCCGGAGGACACGTCCACCATCGCCAGTGCCACAAGATCCTCGGGAGCTACCGCGGGCACCAGCCCCTCACCGTTGAAGGTGGGCATGGCGTTCACCACCTGCTCCCAGTCATCGCGAAGGAATAGGGGGACGGGGGCACCCACCGGCTTCGCCACGTCTCCCCAAACCAAGGAATGGAGGGCCGCGACCAGATTCTCGTGGGTCAGGGCCTCCGAGCTCAGGCGCAAGGCGGCGTCCGCTTCCCCAAGCCTCCACAGCGGGAGTGAGTGCTCCTGGAGTGGAGCCACCCAGTGCTCCAGGAACTCCCTCAGGAGCGAGGCCCCCGGTCATTTTCGCCGTCCCCAAGTTGCTCGGCCTCAGGTCCGCGTTCATCCTCTTCAGCACCGCCTTCACACGGGGGTCGACGAGCTCCGTGCGGGACCACGCGTCGACGTCCTTGGGCTGCCCCGTAGGCAGCACCAGATGGGGGTGGAGACGCCCGACATCCACCATGACCCACTTGCTCCAGAAGCCTTCGATCCTCTTCCTAGGCTTCAAGATGGCATTGGAATTGGAGTACGCGATGAAGCTCACACATGCGGAGCCATGGACACCAGAAACCCGGAGGGAAAAATAGTGATGCAACAAGGCCACCGAGGGCTTTACCCCGACGTGAGCCTCACAGTAGTAAGCAAAAATCGCCAGGAGAAGAACGGAGTTGGGGTGGAGGTGCAGAGCCTGCAAGTTGTACTGGCGGAGAACAGCAAAGAAGAACTTAGAGAAAGGAGGCACCAGACCGGCAACAATGGCGCTCACAAAGAGCGGATAGAAGGTGCTCCCCTTGGCTTCAGGCTGGTCGGAGCCGGCCTTGAGCACAGTCGCCCCCTTGCTGCCCTGCGCCACTGTCATCAGGCGCGTAAGGGCGAGGTTCTTCTCTGACAGGTTCGGGGAATCCAGGGCCGGCGAGTACCAGGCCTCGGTCGGGGACTTGCGAGGCGCCATGGCGTGCTGGATGAGAAGGATTGAGACAGATCTGGAGGATTTCGAAAGCAAGAAGGAGGAGAGCGAGAAAGGGGATCTGGAGCGAGGCAAAGGAGAACAAAGCAAGTAAGTCTGGCCCGGGCACCTCTTTTGTCAGATGGGCAGTTGCCGAGGCGTCGTGGGGAGCGCAGACGCCCACGTCCAATCAATCGCCACGCGGCGCCCAAGGCCGCAGGCTGTTAGGGCCCGCGGCGCTTCGCGCTTGCCCCTTTGCTTCCCTGCTGGGCCAAGCCCGGGCGCGCCTTGGGCCTGGGGGCTACTATCGGCGTTCTGGGAACGGGGTCCGCAGACTTGCCTGCCTGCGGCCTGTGGCGTGGCTCAAGTGGGGGCCCAGCACGTCCCATCTTCATCAGCTCAAGCTCAAGACCCTCGTGAGGGGCCAAGCCTCGCGGGGCGGACGACAGGAAGCTTCCTCAGAGGCAGCCTCATCAGGCAGGCTCACGAGGAGGCGGAGAGATCAAGGTAGGGGTACCTCGCGAGGAACCCGTGATGCAAGCCATGACGATCGAGACCAGGCGGGCGCCAGCCTGCACAGTGTCCTTGTTTCCCCTTTGGTGCAAAGGGGGCAAGCATAGGCCAAGGCATCGGGCAAAGGTTGCCATTCCGGTGCAACGAGACCAAGACCAGCAGAGCGGCAGGACGGAGGTCACCGTGGAGCCCAAGACGGCGTCATCACCAGTGCTTTTGGTAGCCGAAGACCACCTTTGGTCAGGATAACTTGTACTATATGTTCCCCTTCAAAATGGCCAAGTGTTGGCGCCCTTCCCGCTCATTATTTGGGGAGAGGCCCAGGGCCTCTATAAATAGAGCTAGCCACCACAGAGTAAAATAGAGGGAGAAGACAGGGAGAGATCTGGTAGAACCCTAGTAGAGAGATAGAGAGGCGACTGAACTCACCCTAGTAGTTCATTTCACCAGCTCAAGAACACCTCTCGCGAGGCTGTTCTTTCCTTGTACTGTTCATCATCAGCCCCTGAGGGAATCCACCACACCACACACTGGAGTAGGGTATGACACCACAACGGTGTCCCGAACCAGTATAAACCTCGTGTCCCTTATGTTGTTCGTTGTTTCCAGCTTAGATCACGCGAGGAGATTGGACATAGATCGGTAGGGAAGAGATCTCCGCGCGCACCCTAGTGTTCGAACCTCAAGGGTCTGCCGGAACCCGAAATCCGACACAACATCTGAGAACTTTGGCTTTGGAGCCCTAGCAAATAGTCTTGCAGGTGGAGAATAGTACTCATAAGAATAAGCAGAGTAGTTCTGGGTCTTATGAACATGGCGGTTTGATGAAACACGCTCATATTCATAGGCCTGAGTATGGTTTCCCTACAAAACATTTGTGTTAGTGCGACTCAGGTGAGTCCTCTGTCTGTATGAAGCCTTTGGACTATATGAAGCCTGTAGTCTGGGGTTTGTCTTCTTCCCTTGTGGTGTCATGAAGACATTCACAGGAAGGTTCTCCAGACATCTTTTCGGCACCCAGAATTTCTTCATAGGTGGCCCATTCTTGCAGTTAGTACCAATATACCTGGCAAACACTTCACCATTCTGATTCTTAAACAGTTTATAATTTGCATCAAAGGATTCATCAATGACGATGGGATTAGCACAAGTGAAGTCATATAGGGTGGATGGATCCACTGAAGGTTCCTTTGCAGCAACCCATGTGGTTTTGGGGTACTGCTCAGGTTTCTAGTAAGAGCCATCAACATTCATTTTCCTTTCGAACCCAACACCCTCTTTCCTAGGGTTTCGGTTCAGAATCTGCCTTTTGAGGACATCACATAGTGTCTGATGCCCTTTGAGACTTTTGTACATCCCTGTTTCAAGCAATGTCTTCAACCTAGCATTTTCATCAGCAATATAAGTGGCATCCTCAGCAGAGGGGTTAGTTTCCACATCTACAGTTGAAGATATTGCAGCAGTAGAACATTCAACAACAGAAGTAGTGTTATCACGCTCAAGGCATTTAAGACACGGTGGTTCAAATCCTTCCTGAGCAGGACTGATCTGTTCAGCGCGAAGTGACTCGTTTTCCTTTTGAAGATCTTCATGAGCCGCTCTTAATTTCTCAAGTTCTTGCTTCCTTTGAAGATAATCATAGGAAAGCTTTTCATGAGTTGTTGAGAGCGTTTCATGACAACTTTCAAGTTCCTCATACTTAACTTGAAGATTTTTTATGTCTTCGATTAAGGACTAAGATCGAGTCATTTCAGCGTCCAATAGGTCATCGCTTTTGTCTAACAGTTTTTGAATATGTTCCATAGCTTTCTATTGTTCAGTTGCAATTTTAGCAAGTGTTTTGTAGCTGGGTTTGGAATCACAATCAGAGTCATCTTCACTTGATGTTTGAAAGTACGCATCACGTGAGTTTACCTTGGCACCACGTGCCATGAAGTAGTAGGTTGGAGAGGATGGATCGGGTTCGGGAGACATTGTTTTATGTGACTCCTTGAAGTCAAGGAACCAGGGATCCTGACATGTCCGATGACCTTCATAAACATCAGAAATCCGATCCCATATAAGCTTTGCATTGCAGAGATGCATGATGCGCCTGAACTCATCTTTGGACAGAGAGGAGCATATAATGTCCTTCTCCTTGACATCCAGCAGAGTGAACTTATGAATGTCTTCGGAATCTGCCATCTTGCATAAGTCGGTGAGGCCAATCTCCGTGACCGTCCAAAGCTCACTGTCCATTGCAAGGAGTCGCTTCCTCATCATAGTCTTCCATTTGGGATAATCAGTGCCATCGAAGACAGGGCATGCAGCGGAGACTTTGATTATCCCTGCAGTCGACATAGCTAAAACTCCAGGTGGTTAAACTAAATCACACAGAACAAGGGAGTACCTTGCTCTGATACCAATTGAAAGTGCTGGTTATCGACTAGAGGGGGGTAAATAGGTGATTTTTATGAATGTCTTTAAAACATGGAAGTTTCAAAGACAATCGATAGAAATGAACCTATTAACATGCAGCGGAAGGTAGACTACACTAGGCAAGCCATAGTCAAGTATTCAATAAAGTGAAAGCACAAAGACTAATAGCAGCTAGGCAGTATGGATCAGGATGGAAGACAGTATGAAGCCAATCAGAACAAGCAGTCACACAGTGAAGACAAATAGATAATGCAAACAGGCAATGACTTCACAAGGACCAACTGTAAATAAGGAGATGGGAAGGATAGAATCAGTTGCTTGTTGAAGACAATGATTTGTTGGACCAGTTCCAGTTGCTGTGACAACTGTACGTCTGGTTAGGGAGGCTGAGATTTAATTCAGAAGACCGTGTCTTCACCTTATTCCCCTTGAGCTAAGGACACCCAGTCCTCGCCCAATCACTCTGGTAAGTCTTCAAGGTATACTTCCAAACCTCCACATACTTCGTTCAGTGGCGATCCACAATGACTCTTATATTCTCATAACGCGACGCCTAACCGGCTGGAGGATTCATAGTCCTCAAGTGTAACAAGTCTTCAGATCACACAGACAGGAAGACTTCAGTGATGCCTAACACACTTTGGCTCTGGGTGTTTAGGGCTTTGTCCTTGCAAGGATTTCTCTCTCAAAGGCTTCGAGGTGGGTTGCTCTCAAACGACAAAAGCCGTGCACTAACTCTGAGTAGCCAGCCAATTTATGGTGTAGGGGGTGGGCTATTTATAGCCACTAGGCAACCCAACCCGGTTTGTCCGAAATGACCCTAGGTCACTAAGGAACTGACACGTGTTCCAACGGTCATATTTAAAACACATGCGGCAACTTTACTTGGGCTACAAGTAAAGCTGACTCATCCAGCTCTGGATAAGATTTGCTCTCATTGTCTTCGCTCGAAGACATAGGATTTTGGTTAAGCATCACTTCAGTCACTCTGACTTTGTTCACTGGGACCCCACTTAACAGTACGGTGGTTCCTATGACTCAACAAAGAAGAAAAGGAAACAACGAAACAACTAAGTCTTCGCGATCCATAGTCTTCACGCGATGTCTTCTCTTGTCATAGTCTTCAATGTGAATATCTTCACATACCACCTTTGTCTTCATACATTTTTAGGGGTCATCTCCGGTAGGAAAACCGAATCAATGAGGGACTACTACCTGTGTTATCCTGCAATTCTCACAAACACATTAGTCCCTCAACCAGGTTTGTCGTCAATACTCCAAAACCAACTAGGGGTGGCACTAGATGCACTTACAGTTTTGAACGTCATGGAGCATATGAGATGTTCCAGGAGTTAAAGTTGATATTTCAAGCAAATGCCCGAATTGAGAGATATGAAGTCTCCAATAAGTTCTATAGCTGCAAAATGGAGGAGAATAGTTCTGTCAGTGAACATATACTCAGAATGTCCAGGTACCACAACCACTTGACTCAGCTGGGAGTTAATCTTCCTGATGATAGTGTCATTAACAGAGTTCTTCAATCACTGCCACCAAGCTACAAGAGATTCGTGATGAACTATAATATGCGAGGGATGGATAAGACAAGTCCCGAGCTCTTCGCAATGCTAAAGGCTGTGAAGGTAGAAATCAAGAAGGAGCATCAAGTGTTGATGGTCAACAAGACCACCAGTTTCAAGAAACAGGGTAAAGGGAAGAAGGGGAACTTCAAGAAGAACGGCAAACAAGTTGCTGCTCAAGTGAAGAAGCCCAAGTCTGGACCTAAGCCCGAGACTGAGTGCTTCTACTACAAAGGGACTCATCACTGGAAGCGGAACGACCCCAAGTATTTGGCGGAGAAGAAGGATGTCAAAGTGAAAGGTATATTTGATATAAATGTTATTGATGTGTACCTTACTAATGCTCGCAGTAGAGCCTAGGTATTTGATACTGGATCTGTTGCTAATATTTGCAACTCGAAACAGGGGCAACGGATTAAGCGAAGATTGTCTAAGGACGAGGTGATGATTCACGTGGGAAATGGTTCCAGAGTTGATGTGATCGCCGTCGGCACGCTACCTCTACATCTACCTTAGGGATTAGTATTAAACCTGAATAATTGCTGTTTGGTGCCAGCGTTAAGCATGAACATTATATCTACATCTTGTTTGATGCGAGACGGTTATTCATTTAAATCGGAGAATAATGGTTCTTCTATTTATATGAGTAATATCTTTTATGGTCATGCACCCTTGATGAGTGGTCTATTTTTACTAAATCTCGATAGTAGTAATACACATATTCATAGTATTGAAGCCAAAAAGATATAAGTTTAATAACGATGGTGCAACTTATTTGTGGCATTGCCGTCTAGGTGATATTGGTGTAAAGCGCATGAAGAAACTCCATGATGATGGACTTTTGGAATCACTTGATTATGAATCACTTGATGCTTGCGAACCATGCCTCATGGGAAAGTTGACTAAGACTCCGTTCTCCGGAACAATGGAACGAGCAATAGACTTATTGGAAATAATACATACTGATGTATGGGGTCAGATGAGTGTTGATGCTCGTGGCGGGTATCATTATTTTCTGACCTTCACAAATGATTTGAGCAGATATGGGTATATCTACTTGATGAAACATAAGTCTGAAACATTTGAAAAGTTTAAAGAATTTCAGAGTAAAGTGGAATATCATCGTAACAAGAAAATTAAGTTCGACTTGTTGACTTGCCCGATGATCGGCAAGCCATAGAGAATAAATGGATCTTCAAGAAGAAGACTGACGCTGACGGTAATGTTACTGTCTACAAAGCTCGACTTGTTGCAAAAGGTTTTCGACAAGTTCAAGAAGTTGACTACGATGAGACCTTCTCACCCGTAGTGATGCTTAAGTCCGTCCGAATCATGTTAGAAATTGCTGCATTTTATGATTATGAAATTTGACAAATGGATGTCAAAAATGCACTCCTTAATGGATATCTTAAAGAAGAGTTGTATATGATGCAACCAAAAGGTTTTGTCGATCCAAAAGGTGCTAACAAAGTGTGCAAGCTCCAGCGATCCATTTATGGACTGGTGCAAGCCTCTCAGAGTTGGAATATACGCTTTGATAGTGTGATCAAAAGCATATGGTTTTATACAAACTTTTGGAGAAGCCTGTATTTACAGGAAAGTGAGTGGGAGCTCTGTAGCAATTCTGATATTATATGTGGATGACATATTGCTGATCAGAAATGATACTGAATTTCTAATAGCATAAAAGGATACTTGAATAAGAATTTTTCAATGAAAGACCTCGGTGAAGCTGCTTATATATTGGTAAAGTTTAATTGGACTTTCAAAAAGCACATACCTTGATAAAGTTTTGAAGAATTTCAAAATGGATCAAGCAAAGAAAGGGTTCTTGCCTGTGTTACAAGATGTGAAGTTGAGTCAGACTCAATGCCCGACCACTGCAGAAGATAGAGAGAAAATGAAAGTCATTCCCTATGCTTCAACCATAGGTTCTATCATGTATGCAATGTTGTATACCAGACCTGATGTGTGCCTTGCTATTAGTTTAGCAGGGAGGTACCAAAGTAATCCAGGAGTGGATCACTAGACAGCGGTCAAGAACATCCTAAAATACCCGAAAAGGACTAAGGATATGTTTCTCGTTTATGGAGGTGACAAAGAGCTCGTTGTAAATGGTTACGTCGATGCAAGCTTTGACGCTGATCCGGATGACTCTAAGTCACAAACCGGATACGTATTTTTATTGAATGGTGGAGCTGTCAGTATGTGCAGTTCTAAGCAGAGCGTCGTGGCGGGATCTACGTGTGAAGCGGAGTACATAGCTGCTTCGGAAGCAGCAAATGAAGGAGTCTGGATGAAGGAGTTCATATCCGATCTAGGTGTCATACCTAGTGCATCGGGTCCAATGAAAATCTTTTGTGACAACACTAGTGCAATTGCCTTGGCAAAGGAATCCAGATTTCACAAGAGAACCAAGCACATCAAAAGATGCTTCAATTCCATCCGCGATCAAGTCAAGGAGGGAGACATATAGAGTTGCAAGATAGATACTGATCTGAATGTTGCAGACCCATTGACTAAGCCTCTCTCACGAGCAAAACATCATCAGCACCAAGACTCCATGGGTGTTAGAATCATTACTATGTAATCTAGATTATTGACTCTAGTGCAAGTGGGAGACTGAAGGAAATATGCCCTAGAGGCAATAATAAAGTTGTTATTTATATTTCCTTATATCATGATAAATGTTTATTTTTCATGCTAGAATTTTATTAACCGGAAACTTAGTACATGTGTGAATACATAGACAAAATGAGGTCACTAGTATGCCTCTACTTGACTAGCTCATTACTCAAAGATGGTTAAGTTTCCTATCCATGGACAAGAGTTGTCATTTGATGAACGGGATCACATCATTAGAGAATTATGTGATTGACTTGACCCATCCATTAGCTTGGCATGATGATCGCTTAGTTTGTTGCTATTGCTTTCTTCATAACTTATACATGTTCCTATGACTATGAGATTACGCAACTCCCGAATACCAGAGGAACACTTAGTGTGCTATCAAACGTCAAAACATAAATGGGTGACTATAAAGATGCTCTACAGGTGTCTCCGATAGTGTTTGTTGAGTTGGCATAGATCAAGATTAGGATTTGTCACTATAAGCCTTGCAAGCAATGTGACTAATGAGTTAGT
This sequence comes from Triticum urartu, assembly GCF_003073215.2. NCBI lineage: Eukaryota > Viridiplantae > Streptophyta > Magnoliopsida > Poales > Poaceae > Triticum > Triticum urartu. The sequence continues at coordinate 209,227,717 of NC_053027.1, read as the reverse complement.
TACAGGATGTTGCATTATAGAACGAGTAAAGAGACTTGCCGGTAATGAGATTGAACTAGGTATTGAGATACCGACGATCGAATCTCGGGCAAGTAACATACCGATGACAAAAGGAACAACTTATGTTGTTATGCTGCTTGACCGATAAAGATCTTTGTAGAATATGTAGGAACCAATATGAGCATCCAGGTTCCGCTATTGGTTATTGACCAGAAGTGAGTCTCGGTCATGTCTACATAGTTCTCGAACCCGTAGGGTCCACACACTTAACGTTCGGTGACGATTGGTATTATGAGTTTATGTGTTTTCATGTACCAAAGGTAGTTCCGAGTCCCGGATATGATCACGGACATGACGAGGAGTCTCGAAATGGTTGAGACATTAAGATTGGTATAATGGACAGATGTGTTCGGACACCGGAAGTGTTCCGGAGAAGTTTCAGATGAAACCGGAGTGCCGGAGGGTTATCAGAACCCCCGAGGGAACTAATGGGCCTTAGTGGAGAGAGAGGGGGCGGCCAGGGCAGGCCATGCGCCCCTCCCCCTTGAGTCTGAATTGGACTAGGAAAAGGGGGGCCGTGCCCCCCTTTTTTCCTTTCCCTTCTCCCTCTCCTTCCTCCCCCTCTCCTAGTAGGATTCCCCTCTTGGGGGTGAGCCAAGGAGGGCCGGCCGGCCTCCCCCTCCCTCCTTTATATACGTGGGGAGGGGGCATCTTAGAACACACAAGTTGACAGTTGTCTTCGCCATGTGCGGTGCCCCCCTCCATAGATTTCCACCTCGGTCATATCATTGTAGTGCTTAGGCAAAGCCCTGCGTCGGTAACTTCATCATCACCGTCATCACGCTGTCGTGCTGACGAAACTCTCCCTCGATCTCAGCTAGATCTAGAGTTCGTGGGACGTCACTGAGCTGAACGTGTGCAGATAGCGGAGGTGTCGTACCTTCGGTGCTAGGATCGGTCAGATCGTGAAGACGTACGACTACATCAACTGTGTTGTCATAACGCTTCTGCTTATGGTCTATGATGGTATGTGGACAACACTCTCCCCTCTCGTTGCTATGCATCACATAGATGGATCTTGCGTGTGCGTAGGAATTTTTTTTGAAATTACTACCTTCCCCAACAGCAGAGATGTCCTGCCGCGTCGCGGTGTCCTGGGAAAATGTCTCGCGGGCAGGCGATCACTCTTATAGGTGCATGCATGCGGTCGTCCATAGCCAGATGGATTAGATCTCCGGCTGGGCGAGGTTGCAGGACGACATGAAAGCCTCGTTTGAACAGGCTACCAGCGTCATCCGGCAACTAAGGGATGGCAATGAGAGGCTCCGGGCCGAGCGCGACCTGCTGAGGGCGAAGATCGTCCGAAGTTCAGAGCAGCATGAGGAGACCAGTGCCTTGTTGAAGAGGACCGACGTCATTGTCAAGAAACTTACGGACGAGAATGACATGCTCCGCATTGAGCACCAAAGGCTGGTGGAGGAATCTGTGGATGCTCTCAAGCAGTGTCTTGAGGACACGACAGAGCTCATAACCGCTCCATGGAGACTAGTTCATGCGGCCTGCAGCAGCGCATCAAGAAAGTAGAGATCAGTGAGCCAGATCGTTGTCTTCCTTCTTGTTTTGCCCTTGTGTGTTTTGGGCGTAGCCGCATGTGGCTTTTTAAATTATCTTCCTAATTATGTAAGACAATTATTATCCACTGTCGTCGTCCTTACATATTCATCAGTCTTGCTATAAGTTGCAGTAGATGCTATATAGGTCCGTCGGATCTTACATCAAGATCCGTGCAAAATTTTCTTTTTTCTCTCTTAAGTCTCAGTCTAGTGATACATAGCCACGCTATTAAACAGAGGCTCGAGCGCCATTAATGGAGACCTTGGGAGAGAGGTGGACGGCATACGAAGGTCAAAGGGCTCTCCTCCCGATAAGCACGTGCAGGGGTCTGATCGCACGCCTTCCGTACACAAATAGCTACCCTGCACGGCGCCTCCTAGCTAATAAAAAAGGGGACGCGTGGCGGCATGTAAATGGTAAATAGAACGCCCACGGTTTCAATAATACGTGTGTTTCCGATTGTAACGTGACAACACTTGTTCCAAAATGACTTTGTTGATTGTTAATGTGTGCACATTCGCGAATCGGACAACAAAATTACCACAACATGTTTGTGCCATGTCATGACACCAAGCCAAGTTTCATGATTTTCATGCGTGTTTTGGATTTACAGGAATTAAAAAAACCAAGTTTCTCAATGTTTCCAGCCAAGCCACGACGCCCAGATGTTTGAATTTCATTCCCATTTCTTGCATGGGACCTAGAAATTTATCCGAGGACACACATCTGATTTTTCAACCAACTTTGGTGCACTGGAGCATGTGCTTGTATTTCAAATTTGAATTATGCACACAAAGGTGACAGGTTCCCTCTCAGAACCACGAGCCTTCTTGAGAGAAGCTCCGATTTGCAAGAAACTTGTACCAAAACTTGTTCCTATTCTGCCAATTTTTTACCACAACATGGTAGTACCATGACATGACGCCATGCCAAGTTTCATGATTTTCAGGCATGTTTTGGATTTACAAGAATTTTAAAACCAAGTTTCTCAATGTTCTTGGTCGAGCCACAATGCACAAATGTTTGAATGTCATTCCCATTTCTTGCACGGAACCTAGAAATTCACCCGAGGACACACATGTGATTTTTCAACCAACTTTGGTGCACGGGAGCATGTTCTTGTAGTTCAAATTTGAATTATGCACATTAAATGACCAGAAACTCAATTAATGTATAAAAGGCTAAACAAACCTGGAATAATTCCAAAATTTTAACAGGGCACTCATGTACTTCTATGTTGCCTCTGTAAAGAAACTCAAGGGGGCAGCATGTATTGTTTCGCACTCAAAGGTGACACGTTCCCTCTCAGAACCACAAGCCTTCTTGAGAGAAGCTCCAGTTTGCAAGAAGCTTATACCAAAATTTGTTCCTATTCAGCCAATTTTGTTACCACAGCATGGTAGTACCATGACATGACACCATGCCAAGTTTCTTGATTTTTTCAGGCGTGTTTTGGATTTATAAGTATTTTAAAACCAAGTTTCTCAATGTTCTCGGCCGAGCCACGATGCCCAGATGTTTGAATTTCATTCCCATTTCTTGCATGGGACCTAGAAATTCACCCGAGGACACACATGTGATTTTTCAACCAACTTTGGTGCACAGGAGCATGTGCTTGTAGTTCAAATTTGAATTATGCACATTAAATGACCAGAAACTCAATTAATGTATAAAAAAGGCCAAACGAACCCGGAATAATTCCAAAATTTAACAGGTCACTCATGTAGTTCTATGTTGCCTCCATAAAGAAACTCAAGGGGGGCAGCATATATCGTTTCACACTCAAAGGTGACATGTTCCCTCTCAGAACCATGAGCCTTCTTGAGAGAAGCTCCGGTTTGCAAGGAGCTTATACCAAAACTTGTTCCAAATCGGCCCAATTTTTTACCACTGCATGTTAGTGCCATGACATGACACCATGCCAAGTTTCATGATTTACAGGCGAGTTTTGGATTTACATGAATTTAAAAACCAAGTTTCTTGATGTTCTCGGCCAAGTCACGATGCCCAGATGTTTGAATTTCAATCCCATTTCTTGCATGGGACCTCAAAATTCACCCGAGGACACACATGTGATTTTTCAACCAACTTTGGTGCACGGGAGCATGTGCTTGTAGTTCAAATTTGAATTATGCACATTAAATGGCCAGAAACTCAATTAATGTAGAAAAAAGGCCAAACGAACCTGGAATAATTCCAAAATTTAATAGGGCACTCATGTAGTTCTATGTTGCCTCTATAAAGAAACTCAAGGGCAGGCAGCGTATATCGTTTCACACTTAAAGGTGACACGTTCCCTCTCAGAACCACGAGCCTTCTTGAGAGAAGCTCCGATTTGTAAGAAGCTTATACCAAAACTTGTTCCAAATCGGCCCAATTTTTTACCACAGCATGTTAGTGCCATGACATGACACCATGACAAGTTTCATGATTTCCAGGCGAGTTTTGGATTTACATGAATTTAGAAACCAAGTTTCTCGATGTTCTCGGCCGAGTCACGACGCCCAGATGTTTGAATTTCATTCCCATTTCTTGCATGGGACCTAGAAATTCACCCAAGGACACACATGTGATTTTTCAAGCAACTTTCGTGCACTGGAGCATGCGCTTGCAGTTCAAATTTGGATTATGCACATTAAATGTCTAGAAACTCAATTAATGTTTAAAAAGGCCAAATGAACCTGGAATAATTCCAAAATTTAATAGGGCACTCATATAGTTCTATGTTGCCTCTGTAAAGAAAATCAGGGGGAGGCAACGTATATCGTTTCGCATACAAAGGTGACATGTTCCCTCTCGGAACCACGAGGCTTGTTGAGAGAATCTCCGGTTTTGCAAGAAGCTTATACCAACGCTTGTCCCAATTCAACAAAAAAATATACATATGAAAACATGGTTTAGATTATCCCGAACATCACGCCACCTAGACCAATGTACTCTGATTTGTATTCAACATAAAATGGATACAAATATTTAAATTGGAGATTGTATGTTACATGTAGTTCATAGTGAAATATGATTACTGTTATATGCATGTTTTTTGTTATCAAGATAATATTTAAATGATTTTATAACTTGACAACAATCATATTCAAATAAGGAAAATTGATTCAAATTTAGTCCATATGGTAGATGACAATATATATGTTCACAGGGTGGAGTAAAATGTTCATATATGATGGAAGATCAAAATGTAGGACTACATCCATTATAAACCGCAAGGTCACCTAACGATCTTTTCGAATTCAACATAACGTGGATTCAAAAATTGAAATTCGAGAACCTGGCATTTGTAATCATATAAAAAGGGACATGACTCTTTCTTTTGGTGGGAATTGATTTGTTTCTTGTTGTTGTTGAGGGAAGTACGAATCGATTTGGTACTGTACAGGGTAATCTTGTTCTCCCAATTTTTTTTACATTTTTCTTGTAGTTTTTTCAATGACATTTATAGCAATAAAGTAAAAGGGGACATGACTCTCTTGTGTCTTGTATGAATTGTTTTTTGTACATGTTAAGTTTGTTCTGTAGAACAAGGAATCCGCGCCTTGTTATCCCTAAATTTTCAAGCTCGAGTATCTTTTGTCTCATCTGCTTTGAAACTCCCGCCTCTTCAACCCGCGCCACGCCTTGTTATCCTGAAATTTCGACACATGCGAAAGCTGCCTCCTCATCCAAAATCGGTCCCGCGGCCCAGACACGCGAAAAAACCCCTTCTACCCCTCAGCCGGAAATGCCGACTCGACCTTGTAGTGTCAAAACCGGTGGGGGTACGCTGGTAACTTACCCTATGTTTTGGACAAGCACGTCCCTAAGCCATGGCTCCCCCTACCTTCCCCTTCGTCCCCCCTATTCGTGCATTGAGGCCGCCAAAACCCATGAAACCCCACGCTCCTTCGTCGGCCTCCGGACCGCCGCCCAGCCGGAGACTCTTCCCCGATGACGTCGTCCACTTCAACAGCTCGCCGTCCCTCATCCACCGCACCGGACGAGGATCCGTCGTCCCGCCGGATCAGTTGCCCCATTCTCCACCTCCAAGGAGCTGCCCCGATGTTCGCCTCGTCTATCACGCCACCTCCATCCCCACAGCCCCGTCTTGACCTGCCCCACCGGAACCATAGCACCCTCACCAATTCCTCCGATGAATCCGAGGCCAACTTGGCACCACCAAGGAGGTTCTACACTCACCGCTGTATTTTATCTTTTATTCGATCTCATGAGGCTACCGGTGCTCGATACCGAGCAGCCATGGTGGTTCTCCATTGACGGCACCGTCGCTGGCCACTTCATCCATGGCGTCTCTCCCCCATGTCATTGCTTCCTCGGCGGCGACTTCCACACTGGCACTAGCTGCAGACGCTCTGGCTCTCGCTTGCGCTGCTGCTCCGGCTCTCGCTCGCACTGTGGCTCTGTTCTTGCTGTCGGTCGCGCTGCTACACTGCTCTTTTTTCATTTATGCTGCTGCTCTGCTCTGCTATTGTCGCCAGTTGCGTTGCTGCTCTGCTCTTCCTCGTGTTCATGCTTCTGCTCTGCTCTTGCTCTCGCTCGAGCTGCTGCTGCTGCACGACCTCCGATATAGCTAAAGGAGTTGTTGCTTTAGCACTTGCTCGCGGTGCTGCTGCATGACTTGCTCTCTGCTTGTGCGTTCCCTTCTTGAGCGTCTACTAATTTAAATCACTACTTCTCTGCTACTAGTGCTCGAACGCCCTAAACATCTATTACAATGCTCTGCTGCTAGTTCAAACAGTTTCGATAGTAAAATTCAGTTTCGACTGTAAAGTTCAGTTTCTTCAGCTAAGTTCAGAGTGAACAGTATTTACAACATCTGTTAGAGCGGCCGTGGCGCGGATGATGCGTTTTACATCTAGCACTTTTTGGTGATGTATTTTACATCATCTATTGCAGATGATATTAGAGTCCCACTTCAGATTAACGTTGTCTGTCTTGTCCTGCTTCAACCTCGCCGCCGTACACCTCACTGGAGCTGCTCCAATGACGAAACCGTCCATCATAGCGGAGCAGTACCCTTGGCGCCATTTCTAGAGGCCTCATATCTTCTTCCCCGCCTCCGACAGTCACACCAGCAACACCATCCTCCACGTCCAACCCAATGATGCTGATGTCGACAAGGCTATGCCAAAGAGGTTGTACACTCGTTGCATCACTTTGTTACTCTGCATTCATGTCGATCCGTCAAGGATAGTTTGCTATGGAACTACTATGGTACTACTATTCGTGCATTTGGTTAGAAGGAGTGGAGCAAAGCAAAACTGGAGGATTTTTCCTTTGGTGTCTCTTTCAAAGAAAAAACGGTAGGAATTTTAATATCCACTTGGACGTCCTTTTCAAATTAATATGCATGAAGAACATGACTAATTGCATTACTGGCATAATAAGATTCTTATTTTTTTTTCATTTTCACGTGGTTTGACTTTAATTTGACCTTGTTTCTCCATTCCTGTGTTCTCCCAATACATGTGAACCAAACACCCAGGTTGACAGAAATCCTATGTTTCCAAATGCTCTGTTTTGCACGTGCATTCCTATACAATTTCTGTATTTTTCCTGTCTTGCGTTTATAGAATCCTCCAATTCTAAGGAGCCCTTAGAGATTTACTTCATTTTCAGATTCAAAGAAAACTCTGTGTGTTATGTCCTGCTCCTACCATGCCGTCATCCACCCCACCTGAGGTGCACCATTGACAGAAGCATTCACTGCAGCAGAGATTCCCCCTACAGACTTTGTATCGCCGCCTCAGATCATCTTCCCCGTTGCCGGCAGCCACGCCAACTGCATTACCATCATCGACTGAGCAGATGAACCTGAGGACTACACAGTTCCAGAAGAGAGGTTGCAGTCTTTCGTGTTTGCTTACGTTATACATCGGTTATTATTACCTGCTACTTTATCGTTCAAACTTGAGTTTTAAAATGCCCGTGGGTCTCATATCGAGGCAGCAACGAATAGTATCTGTCTACTATCTGGTTCATCTGGGGTCTTCTATGTGGTTCATGTTGGATGGGCAACAAACAGTAGATGATCCATTGTCTGTCTTTTTAAACTGAAGCTATAATCTACCTACTATCAATAGTTTTGGATCTATCCACTCCTTTGCTACCATTAGTCCTGATTTCTGGATGCACCCCTTAGGCCTTACAAAATCTAAATAATTTTTTCATCATGCATGCCAGTTATTGTATACAATCATACTGAACATGTAGAGAAAAAGAGAAGACTGTTGCGTGGGAATGTAATGTCACGCAGACGCCGCTCCATGGTGGGCGAAGTGCCCCCCTCCCGCCATTCCAGATTGTATTCCAGAGGAAGATAACTGTTCAGATGGGGATTCAGAGGGAGCTAGCCACTCCTTTTTACCACCTGAGGTGTTTGCTCTAACCTGGCATGCTGATGTTGATCATATCATGCATATGGCGCCTCACATTGCTTACATTATACATCTTATATGTCATCAGCTTAGTTTAGATTTGCTTTGTGTGAATGACACCTGTTTGGTTTCTATATCAGACTCCCACAGTTCCTAAATATTTGTCTTTTTAGAGATTGCAACAAGTGACTACATATGAAGCAAAATGTGTGAATCTACACTCTAAAATAAGTCTATATACATCCGTATGTGGTAGTCCATTTGAAATCTCTAAAAAGGCAAATATTTAGGAACAGAGGGAGTATATGGGAATTATGCAATGCCATCTTCTTTAGCCAGGCATCATATACGTGAATCATGCAATGCCATCTTGTTTAGCTAGTCATCGTATATGTGAATTGTATCGTGCCATATTTTTATAATGTATTCCATTTGCCAACAATGTTTATACATTCATCTACTCTTCCCGTGCATCAACCATTTGAGTCGGTCATGGGAAAATCTGGAGTGAAAACAAGGTCTTCTGAGCAGTCAGTGCTACCTGTCGATGCAGATTTGTTGCTGGTTACAGATAGCTCCTCAGAGGAGGATTCAGAGATAGATGACCAGTCGTATCCCCCCCCCCCCGAGGTGCATGCTCTAACTTGGCAAGGTTATCTTGCTCATATCATGCATATGGTGTCTTGCATTGGCATGCCATCTGCTTAGATTAGACATACTTTGTGTGAATGCCTCATGTTTGCTTTCTATATCAGATATTTGAATTATGCAATGCCATGTTTTTCAGCCAGTTATCATATCTGTGAATTATGCACCTCCATGTAGCCAAGCATCATATATATGAATTATCTCATGCCATCTTTTTTTCATTACGTATTCCACTTGTCGACAATCTTTGTATATTGAACTACTCTTCATGTGTATCAGCCATTTGAGCCGGTTATGGAAAAATCAGGAGTGAAAACAAGGTCTTCAGAGCAGGCAATGGTACTTGTTGAAGCATATATCTCGATGGTTACAGGGAGCTCCTCAAAGGAGGATTCAGAGACAGATGACCAGTCCTATATCCCACCTGGGGTGTATGCTCTAAGTTGCAATGTTTATATTTTCTCATATCATGCATATGGTGTCTTGCATTGCTTAGTCTAGACATCATATGCACAATATTGAATTCCATCTGCTTAGTTTAGAGATCATACATGCGAGTGCCAGTTGCTTAGTATATGAATCAATTATGTCAATTATATCATGCCATCCTGTATACTTAGACAACATTTATGTGAATTATTTCATCCCAACCTATTTTAGAAAGACATTGATAACCCACAAGTATAGGGGATCGCAACAGTTTTCGAGGGTAGAGTATTCAACCCAAAATTATTGATTCAACACAAGGGGAGCCAAAGAATATTCTCAAGTATTAGCAGCTGAGTTGTCAATTCAACCACACCTAGATAACTTAATATCTGCAGCAAAGTATTTAATAGCAAAGTAATATGATAGTAGTGGTAACGGTAGCAAAACTAATAGTAGCAAAAGTAATATTTTTGGTGTTTTGCAGTGATTGTAACAGCAGCAGCGGAAAAGTAAATAAGCGAAGAACATTATATGAAAAGCTCGTAGGCATTGGATCGGTGATGGAGAATTATGCCGGATGCGGTTCATCATGTAACAGTCATAACATAGGGTGACACAACACTAGCTCCAATTCATCAATGTAATGTAGGCATGTATTCCGAATATAGTCATACGTGCTTATGGAAAAGAACTTGCATGACATCTTTTGTCCTACCCTCCCGTGGCAGCGGGGTCCTATTGGAAACTAAGGGATTTAAGGCCTCCTTTTAATAGAGTACCGGACCAAAGCATTAACACATAGTGAATACATGAACTCCTCAAACTACGATCATCACACAGAGTGGTCCCGATTATTGTCACTTTGGGGTTGCCGGATCATAACACATAGTAGGTGACTATAGACTTGCAAGATAGGATCAAGAACTCTCATATATTGATGAAAACATAATAGGTTCAGATCTAAAATCATGGCACTCGGGCCCTAGTGACAAGCATTAAGCATAGCAAAGTCATAGCAACATCAATCTCAAAACATAGTGGATACTAGGGATCAAACCCTAACAAAACTAACTCAATTACATGATAAATCTCATCCAACCCATCACCGTCCAGCAAGCCTACGATGGAATTACCCATGCACGGCGGTGAGCATCATGAAATTGGTGATGGAGGATGGTTGATGATGACGATGGCGACGGATTCCCCTCTCTGGAGCCCCCAACGGACTCCAGATCAGCCCTCCCGAGAGAGTTTAGGGCTTGGCGGCAGCTCTGTATCGTAAAACGCGATGAATCCTTCTCTCTGGTTTTTTTCTCTCCCCAAAAGTGAATATATGGAGTCAGGGTTGAGGTCGGTGGAGCGTCAGGGGGCCCATGAGGCAAGGGGGCGCACCCAGGGGGGCAGGCGCGCCCCCACCCTCGTGGACCGGTGGAGGCCCCCTTGATGTGGATCTTTCTTCCAGTATTTTTTATATATTCCAAAATAATTCTCCGTTGATTTTCAGGTCATTCTGAGAACTTTTATTTCTGCACAAAAATAACACCACGGCAATTCTGCTGAAAACAGATTCAGTCCGGGTTAGTACCATTCAAATCATGCAAGTTAGAGTCCAAAACAAGGGCAAAAGTGTTTGGAAAAGTAGATAGGATGGAGACATATCAACTCCCCCAAGCTTAAACCTTTCCTTGTCCTCAAGCAATTCAGTTGATAAACTGAAAGTGATAAAGAAAAACTTTTACAAATTCCGTTTGCTCTTGTTGTTGTAAATATGTAAAGCCAGCTTTCAAGTTTTCAGCAAAGATTATGAACTAACCATATTCACAATAATATTTAGGTCTCATGTTTAGTCATATCAATGGCATAATCAACTAGCGAGCAATAATAATAAATCTCGGATGACAACACTTTCTCAAAACAATCATGATATGATATAACACGATGGTATATTGCTAGCCCTTTTTGAGACCGCAAAACATAAATGCAGAGCATCTTTAAAGATCAAGGACTGACTGGACATTGTAATTCATGGTAAAAGAGATCCAGTCAAGTCATACTCAATGTAAACTAACACTAATGCATGCAAATGACAGCGGTGCTCTCCAACTGGTGCTTTTTAATAAGAGGATAATGAATCAACATAAAAGTAAATGGATAGGCCCTTCGTAGAGGGAAGCAGGGATTTGTAGAGGCGCCAGAGCCCAGTTTTGAAATAGATATGAATAATATTTTGAGCGGTATACTTTCATTGTCAACATGACAACCGAGAGATGGCGATATCTTCCATGCTACACATATTATAGGCGGTTCCCAAACAGAATGGTAAAGTTTATACTCACCCTCCACCAACAAGCATCAATCCATGGCTTGCTCAAAACAATGAGTGCCTCCAACTAACAAGAGTCCTGGGGGAGTTTTGTTTGCAGTTATTTTGATTTGATTTGCATAAAGCATGGGACTGGGCATCCCGATGACTAGCCATTTTCTCGTGAGTGAGGAGCGGAGTCCACTCCTTGAGAATAACCCGCCTAACATGGAAGATACGGACAACCCTAGTTGATAAATGAGCTATTCGAGCATACAAAACAAAATGTTTATTTGAGGGTTTAGAGTTTAGCACATACAAATTTACTTGGAATGGCAGGTAGATACCGTATATAGGCAGGTATTGTGGACTCATATGGAATAACTTTGGGATTTATGGAGTTGGATGCACAAGCAGTATTCCCTCTTAGTAAAAGTGAAGGCTAGAAAAAGACTGGGAAGCAACTAGCTAGAGAGCGACAACAGTCATGAACACGCATAAAAATTAATAAACACCGAATGCAAGCATGAGTAGGATATAATGCACCATGAACATAAATATCGTAGAGGCTATGTTGATTTTGTTTCAACTACATGCGTGAACATGTGCCAAGTCAAGCCACTCGAATCATTCAAAAGAGGATACCATCCTATCATACCACATCACAACCATTCTAATAGCATGTTGGCACGCAAGGTAAATCATTATAAGCTCTTAGCTAATTAAGCATGGCATAAGCAACTACAATCTCTAATTGTCATTGCAAACATGTTTATCCATAATAGGTTGAGTCAGGAACGATGAACTAATCGTATTTACAAAAAACAAGAGAGGTCGAGTTCATACCAGCTTTTCTCATCTCAATAAGTTCATCATATAATCATCATTATTGCCTTTCACTTGCACGACCGAGTAGTGTGGATAATAATAATAGTGCACGTGCATTGGACTAAGCTGAAATTTGCAAGCATTCAATTCAAGAGAGAAGACAAGGTAATATGGGCTCTTTGTTAGATCAACAACAATGCATATGAGAGCCACTTTAACAATTTTAATTATGGTCTTCTCCTCTCGACCCCCAAAGAAAAAGAAAAGAAATAAAACTATTTACACAGGAAAGCTCACAACAAGCAAAAGAGGAACGAAAAATCTTTTTGGGTTTTATTTTTAGTTATTACTACTACATCATGAAAAGTAAACTAACTAAAAGCTACAACTATTTTTTTGTTTTTATTAAGGTTTATTAAACACACAAGAAGAAAGCATAAAAAGGAAAATAAACTAGCATGGATGATACAATGAAAAAGTATGAGCATCGACAACTAGCAGAAATAAACTAGCATGGATGATACAATGAAAAAGTATGAGCACCGACATCTAGCAATGAGTGTGTGAACATAAATGTAATGTCGGTGGGAAATACGTACTCCCCAAGCTTAGGCTTTTGGCCTAAGTTGGTCTATGGCCACGGCTGGCCTGGCGGATATCCATAATAATAGTTGGGGTCGTACTGAGATGCAGCGGCTATCGCCTCCTGAGCTGCAGCGTGGCGACGAGCGGCCTCCGCTCCTCTCGTACTCATCTGCCTCCTCTCTGGTAATAACATATCTTCCTTTTGCCTGATGATCAAAGAAAGCAGGAGCAGGGAGAGTAATATGGACATCACGACGTCTGTCAAAGATTAGTCGAAACTGGAGAGGTGATTCATTCCTCTCGACAAACTGGTCATGAACCATAGCATTAAAGTCTAGGTAAGCAGGAGGTAATTCAATATCATCTTCGCGTATGGCTATACCAAGAAAATTAGCTATGCGGGTTGCATAAATTCCTCCAAAGAAATCTCCATTAAATCTATTAAGATGCAACCTACGTGCAACAATGGCTCCCAAATTATAAGATTTATCTCCTAACACAGCACTCCTAAGAATACTGAGGTCAGGGACACACATGTGACATGCCTCATCTTTACCATTAATGAATCTACCTATGAAGAGAGCAAAGTAATGTATAGCAGGAAAGTGAATGCTCCCTATGGTAGCTTGTGTAATATCTCTAGATTCTCCCACAATTATGCTAGCAAGAAAATCTCTAAATTCAGATTTGCGAGGATCCCTTATACTACCCCATTATGGAAGTTTGCATGCATTGGTAAATCCTCTAAGTCCATAGTGTAAGAATTTTCATAAAGATCAAACAGGACAGTTGGAGAATTACGTGAAGATGAAAATTCAAACCTCCTCACAAAGGAACTAGTGAGATAGTGATACTGGCTGCACTTTTCTTCCTCGAAGCTCACAAGATCAGCGTTACGCAAATATGCGTTAAATTCTTCCTTAATTCCCGCTCGATCCATAAAGTTTTCCGAAGGCCATTCACAAGGACGCACTGGAGCGTCTCTTGGTGGCTCTTCATCAGCATCACGCATTGCAAGCCTGGGCTCCTTGCTTCCTTGAAGAACCACCTTGTACATTTTCCTAAGCATATTTCTTCCTCTGAAAAATTTCTGAAATTTTTTAGTAACTTCAAAATAAAAGTAAACCAAACTCAATAATATTGATAGCAACTACTCCTACAAGTGCCTAGAGCCTATATCATGCATCAAAACTACTTTTGACCATATAAATTTGACATGCAAGCTCAAGAACAGGGTCACCTAAGCAGCAAAATTTGCAATGAATAAAGCACTAGAACAAAAACTAATTGGACCAATGGAGGAGTCACATACCAAGGAACAATCTCCCCAAGCAGTTTTGTGAGAGGTGCTTTGAGCAAGGAGATCGAAAATGGCAGCAAAATGAGCTTGGACTCGGGTTGAAGCTGGATATTCGTGTTTGTGGGAGGAAGAAGGAGTGTGTGGGTGCAGATAAGTGGAGGAGGGCCACCGTGGGCCCACGAGGCAGGGGGCGCGCCCAGGGGGTAGGGCGCGCCCCTGACCCTCGTGGCCAGGTGCCAGCTCCTCCTGCTGTGTTCTCAGTGCCAAATATTCTCAAATATTCCAGAAAAATCATATTTAAATTTCAGGGCATTTGGAGAACTTTTATTTTCGGGGTATTTTTATATTGCACGGATAATTCAGATAACAGACAGAAATACTATTTTTATTTTATTTAAAATAAATAACAGAAAGTAAAAGTAGGGTACAGAAGGTTGTGCCTTCTAGTTTCATCCATCTCATGTCATCAAAAGGAATCCACTAACAAGGTTGATCAAGTCTTGTTAACGAACTCATTCCGAATAACATGGAACCGGAGAAATTTCGAATAACACTATGTTACCTCAACGGGGATATGCACATCCCCAATAATAAGAATATCATATTTCTTCTTGACAGTAGGAAGAGGAAATTCAAAACCTCCAAATATAATCGATGGAATTTTTCCAATAGAGTTGATACTATGAACTTGAGGTTGTTTCCTCGGAAAGTGTACCGTATGCTCATTACCATTAACATGAAAAGTGGCATTGCCTTTAGTGCAATCAATAACAGCCCCTGCAGTATTCAAAAAGGGTCTTCCAAGAATAATAGACATACTATCGTCCTCGGGAATATCAAGAATAACAAAGTCCGTTAAAATAGTAACGTTTGCAACTACAACAGGCACATCCTCACAAATACCGACAGGTATAGCAGTTGATTTATCAGCCATTTGCAAAGATATTTCAGTAGGTGTCAACTTATTCAAATCAAGTCTACGATATAAAGAGAGAGGCATAACACTAACACCGGCTCCAAGATCACATAAAGCAGTTTTAACATAGTTTCTTTTAATGGAGCATGGTATAGTTGGTACTCCGGATCTCCAAGTTTCTTTGGTATTCCACCCTTAAAAGTATAATTAGCAAGCATGGTGGAAATTTCAGCTTCGGTATCTTTCTTTTATTTGTAACAATATCTTTCATATACTTAGCATAAGGATTCATTTTGAGCATATCAGTTAATCGCATACGCAAAAAGATAGGTCTAATCATTTCAGCAAAGCGCTCAAAATCTTGGATGGTTTGGGAGGAAAAGGCATGGGTTTCTGAATCCCATTGTTCTCTTTCTTTACCATGTTTCCTAGCAACAAAGTCTTTCTTATCATAACGTTGATTCTTTGATTGTGGGTTATCAAGATCAATAGCAGGTTCAATTTCTATATCATTATCATTGCTAGGTTGAGCATCAACATGAACATTATCATTAACATTATCACTAGGTTTAGGTTCATTACCAGATTGTGTTTCAGCATCAGAAATAGAAATATCATTTGGATTCTCAGGTGTTTCAGTAATAGGTTCACTAGAAGCATGCAAAGTCCTATCATTCTTCTTTTTCTTCCTTTTAGAAGGACTAGGTGCATCTATATTATTTCTCTTAGAATCTTGCTCAATTCTCTTAGGGTGTCCTTAAGGATACAAAGGTTCCTGAGTCATTTTACCAGTTCTAGTAGCCACTCTAATAGCAAAATCATTATTCTTACTATTCAATTCATTGAGCAAATCATTTTGAGCTTTAAGTACTTGTTCTACTTGAGTGGTAACCATAGAAGCATGTTTACTAATAAGTTTAAGTTCACCTTTGACATTAGCCATATAATCACCCAAGTGTTCAAGCATATCAGCACTGCGTTTTAATTCTCTACCAAAATAAGCATTGAAGTCTTCTTGCTTAACCATAAATTTATCAAACTCATCTAAGCATGGGCTAGCAAACTTAGTAAATGGGATTTCGGCTTTATCATATCTATAGAGAGAATTTACCTTTACTACCTGTGTTGGGTTATCAAAACCATGTATTTCTTCAATAGGAGATGGATTAAAATTATGCATTTCTTTGACAGGCGGTAAATTAAGACCATGTATTTCTTCAATAGGAGGTAAATTCTTAACATCTTCAGCTTTAATACCCTTTTCTTTCATGGATTTCTTTGCCTCTTGCATATCTTCAGGACTGAGAAATAGAACACCTCTCTTCTTCGGAGTTGGTTTAGGAATAGGCTCAGGAAGTGTCCAATTATTTTCATTAGTCAACGTATTATTTAATAGAATTTTAGCTTCATCCGGTGTTCTTTCCCTGAAAACAGAACCAACACAACTGTCCAGGTAATCTCTGGAAGCATCGGTTAGTCCATTATAGTCCATTATAAAAGATATCAAGTATTTCATTTTTCTTAAGAGGATGATCATGCAAATCATTAAGTAATTGGAGAAGCCTCCCCCAAGCTTGTGGGAGACTCTCTTCTTCAATTTGCACAAAATTATATATATCCCTTAAGGCAGCTTGTTTCTTATGAGCAGGGAAATATTTAGCAGAGAAGTAATAAATCATATCCTGGGGACTACGCACACAACCAGGATGAGAATTAAACCATATCTTAGCATCACCCTTTATTGAGAACGGAAATATTTGAAGGATATAAAGGTAATGAGTTCTCTCATCATTACTGAACAGGGTGGCTATATCATTTAATTTAGTAAGATGTGCCACAACAGTTTCAGATTCATAGCCATAAAAAGGATCAGATTCAACCAAAGTAATTATATTAGGATCAATAGAGAATTCATAATCCTTATCAGTAACATAGATAGGTGAAGTAGCAAAAACAGGTCCAGGTTTCATTCTAGCATTAAGGGATTGATGCTTCCATTTAGCTAATAACCTCTTTAGATCATATCTATCATTGCAAGCTAAAATAGCTCTAGTAGCTTCTTCATCCATAACATAACCCTCAGGAACAACAGGTAAATCATATTTATTAGGGGGAGAGTCTTCATCATCACTTTCATCAATATTATCAGTTTCAATAATTTCATTCTCTCTAGCCCTAGCAAGTTGTTCATCAAGAAATTCACCAAGTGGCATAGTAGTATCAAGCATAGAAGTAGTTTCATCATAAGTATCATTCATAGCAGAAGTGGCATCATCAATAACATGTGACATATCAGAATGAATGGCAGAAGCAGGTTTAGGTGTTGCAAGCTTACTCAAAATAGAAGGTGAATCAAGTGTAGAGCTAGATGGCAGTTCCTTACCTCCCCTCGTAGTTGAGGGATAAATCTTAGTTCTTGGATCTTTCAAGTTCTTCATAATGATAAGTAGATATAAATCCCAAGTGACTCAAAGAATAGAGCTATGCTCCCTGGCAACGGCACCAGAAAATAGTCTTGATAACCCACAAGTATAGGGGATCGCAACAGTTTTCGAGGGTAGAGTATTCAACCCAAATTTATTGATTCGACACAAGGGGAGTCAAAGAATATTCTCAAGTATTAGTAGCTGAGTTGTCAATTCAACCACACTTGGATAACTTAATATCTGAAGCAAAGTATTTAGTAGCAAAATAATATGATAGTAGTGGTAACGGTAGCAAAAGGTAACGATAGCAAAAGTAATGTTTTTGGTATTTTGTAGTGATGATAGCAATGGCAACGGAAACGTAAGTAAGCGAAGAACAATATATGGAAAACACGTAGGCAATGGATCGGTGATAGAGAATTATGCCGGATGCGGTTCATCATGTAACAGTCATAACCTAGGGTGACACAGAACTAGCTCCAATTCATCAATGTAATGTAGGCATGTATTCCGAATATAGTCATACGTGCTTATGGAAAAGAACTTGCATGACATCTTTTGTCCTACCCTCCCGTGACAGCGGGGTCCTAGAGGAAACTAAGGATTAAGGCCTCCTTTTAAGAGAGTACCAGACCAAAGCATTAACACATAGTGAATACATGAACTCCTCAAACTACGGTCATCATCGGGAGTGGTCCCGATTATTGTCACTTCGGGGTTGCCGGATCATAACACATAGTAGGTGACTATAGACTTGCAAGATAGGATCAAGAACTCACATATATTCATGAAAACATAATAGGTCCAGATCTGAAATCATGGCACTCGGGCCCTAGTGACAAGCATTAAGAATAGCAAAGTCATAGCAACATCAATCTCAGAACATAGTGGATATTAGGGATCAAACCCTAACAAAACTAACTCGATTACATGATAAATCTCATCCAACCCATCACCGTCCAGCAAGCCTACGATGGAATTACTCACACACGGCGGTGAGCATCATGAAATTGGTGATGGAGGATGGTTGATGATGATGACGGCGACGGATTCCCCTCTCCGGAGCCTCAAACGAACTCCATATCAGCCCTCCCGAGAGGTTTTAGGGCTTGGCGGCGGCTCCATATCGTAAAACGCGATGAATCTTTCTCCTTGATTTTTTTCTCTCTGAACACGAATATATAGAGTTGGAGTTGAGGTCGGAGGAGCTACAGGGGGCCCACGAGGTAGGGGGCGCGCCCAAGGGGTCAGGCGCGCCCCCACCCTCGTGGCTAGGGTGTGGGCCCCCTGGCCTTTATCTTTTGCCAGTATTTTTTATTATTTCCAGAAATACGCTCCGTGGAGTTTCAGGTCATTCCGAGAACTTATGTTTCTGCACATAAATAACACCATGGCAATTCTGCTGAAAACAACGTCAGTCCGGGTTAGTTCCATTCAAATCATGCAAGTTAGAGTCCAAAACAAGGGCAAAAGTGTTTGGAAAAGTAGATACGACGAAGACGTATCAGTGCGCCTTCCCATCACCTTCGGCTCCCGCAAGAACTACTACACCAAGCTCATCGACTTTGACGTGGCGCACATTGGCCTGCCCTACAACGCCATCTTGGGCTACCCGGCGCTCACCAAGTTCATGGAAGTGACCCACCATGCCTACAACACCGTCCGCTGGGACGAGAAGGATGCCATGCATATCCTCGAGCACGCCTGCAAGGCTGCCGCCACCGCGTACCCGGCATACGAAGACGAGGCAGGGCCTTCCGAGGCCGCCCCTGTGAAGAAAAAAGCTAAAGTTTGTTGGGGAACGTTCAATGGAAAACAAAAGTTTTCTATGCACACGCAAGATCTATCCATGGAGATGCATAGCTACGAGAGGGGAGCGCATCTACATATCCTTGTAGATTGCTAAGAGAAAGCGTTTATCAATGCAGTTTATGTAGTCGTACACCTTCACGATCTGTCCCGATCAAGTATCGAATGTAGGACACCTCCGCGTTCAAGACACGTTCAGCTCAATGATGTCCTCGCCTTCTCGATCCAGCAAGAGAGGTGAAGTAGTAGATGAATTCCGGCAACATGACGGTGTGGTGACGGTGGTGGTGAAGAACAATCTCCGCAGGGCTTCGCCAAGCACAATAGAAACTATGATGGGGATAAACTAGAAGGGGCGGGTTTGCCGGCACACAGCTTGGTGAATCTTGAAGTGTTCTTGGTGCTAGCCTTGCCCCTCTATTTATATGTTGAGCCCTGGGGTCGTTTCTTGGAGAAAGAGCCTCCTCAAAGTCGGTTTAGCCCGCAAGGCAAGAGTCCTTCTCAGACTCAAGGACCAGACGCTAGGGTCCTTGGTGTCTGGCCCCAGACTCCAGGGTCCCTGGTGTGTGCAAAACTTCCTTTTGCACCTTCCTTAAACCCCGTGGGCTTTACCCCTTGGCCCAAATAAAGTGTTCTCGCACCAGAACATTTTGGGAAACATTTGAAACCCCTTCGGGTGAATTCCGGAACCCTTCCGGAGACCAAACACTATTATCCCATATGTCAATCTTTACCTTCGGACAATTCCGGAGCTCCTCGTCATGTCCGTGATCTCATCTAGGACTCCGAACAACATTCATTCACCAACATACATAACTCATATAATACTATATCTTTGACGAACATTAACCGTGCAGACCCTACGGGTTCGAAAATGATGTAGACATGACCGAGACGTTTCTCCGGTCAATAGCCAATAGCGGGACCTGGATGCCCATATTGGTTCCTACATATTTTACGAAGATCTTTGTCGGTCGAACCTTTATGACAACATATGTAGTTCCTTTTGTCCATCGGTATGTTACTTTCCTGGGATTCGATCGTCGGTATCTCCATACCTAGTTCAATCTCGTTAGCGACAAATCTCTTTACTCGTTCCGTAATACATCATCTTGTAACTAACTCCTTAGTCACTTTGCTTGCAAGCTTCTTGTGATGCTGTATTACCGAGAGGGCCCAAAGATACCCCTTCGATACACGGAGTGACAAATCCCAATCTCGATCCATGCCAACTCAACAGACACCTTCAGAGATACCCTTAGAGCATCTTTCTGATCACCCAGTTACGTTGTGACGTTTGATGGCACACAAGGTATTCCTCCGGTATCCGGGAGTTGCATGATCTCATGGTCGAAGGAAATGTATTTGACATTAAGAAAGCAGTAGCAATAAGCTAAACAATCATATGCTAAGATAACGGATGGGTCTTGTCCATCACATCATTCTCCTAATGATGTGATCCCGTTATCAAATGACAACTCATGTCTATGGTTAGGAAACCTTAACCATCTTTGATCAACGAGCTAGTCTAGTAGAGGCTCACTAGGGACACGATATTTGTTTATATATCCACACATGTATTTATGTTTTTGGTCAATACAATTCTAGCATGAATAATAAACCTTTATCATGATTAAGGAAATATAATAATAACCATTTTATGCCTCTAGGGCATATTTCCATCAGTCTCCCACTTGCACTAGAGTCAATAATCTAGTTCACATTGCCATGTGATTAACACCCAAAGAGTTCACTAGAGTCAATAATCTAGTTCACATCGCCATGTGATTAACACACAAAGAGTTCTAAGGTGTGATCATGTTTTTCTTGTGAGAGAAGTTTAGTCAATGGGTCTGCCACATTGAGATCCGTATGTATTTTGCAAATTTCTGTGTCTACAATGCTCTGCATGGAGCTACTCTAGCTGATTGCTCCCACTTTCAATACATATCCAGATTGAGACTTAGAGTCATCCGAATCGGTGTCAAAGCTTGCATCGATGTAACCCTTTACGACGAACTTTTTATCACCGCCATAACTGAGAAAAATTTCCTTAGTCCGACAATTTTGACCGCTGCCAGTGATCCACTCCTGGATCACTATTGTATCCCCTTGCCAGACTCATGGCAAGGCACACAAAAGGTCTGGTACACAACATGGCATACTTTATAGAATCTATGGCTGAGGCATTGGGAATGACTTTCATTCTCTCTCTATCTTCTGTCGTGGTCGGGCTTTGAGTTTTACTCAACTTCACACCTTGCAACACAGGAAAGAACCCTTTCTTTGACTGATCCATTTTGAACTTCTTCAAAACTTTGTCAAGGTATGTGCTTTGTGAAAGTCCTATTAAGCGTCTTGATCTATCCCTATAGATCTTGATGCCCAATATGTAAGTAGCTTCACCGAGGTCTTTTATTGAAAAATTCTAATTCAAGTATCCTTTTATGCTATCCAGAAATTCTATATCATTTCCAATCAGTAATATGTCATCCACATATAACACCAGAAATGCTACAGAGCTCCCACTCACTTTCTTGTAAATACATGCTTCTCCGTAAGTCTGTATAAAACCATATGCTTTGATCACATCATCAAAGCGTATATTCCAATTCTGAGATGCTTGCCCCAGTACATAAATGGATCGCTGGAGCTTGCACACTTTGTTAGCACCTTTAGGATCGACAAAACCTTCTGGTTGCATCATATACAACTCTTCTTTAAGAAATTCGTTAAGGAATGCAGTTTTGACGTCCATTTGATAGATTTCATAATCATGAAATGCGGCAATTGCTAACATGATTCGGACAGACTTAAGCATCACTACGAGTGAGAAAGTCTCATCATAGTCAATCCCTTGAACTTGTCGAAAACCTTTCGCGACAAATCGAGCTTTATAGATAGTGATATTACCATCAGCGTCTGTCTTCTTCTTGAAGATCCATTTATTCTCAATGGCTTGCCGATCATCGGGCAAGTCCACCAAAGTCCATACTTTGTTCTCATACGTGGATCCTATCTCAGATTTCATGGCCTCAAGCCATTTGTTGGAATATGGGCTCATCATAGCTTCTTCATAGTTCGTAGGTTCGCCAGTGTCTAACAACATGACTTCCAGGACATGATTATAGTACCACTCTGGTGCGGTACGCGTTCTGGTCGACCGATGAGGTTCAATAGTAACTTGATCCGACATTTCATGATCATCATCATTAGCTTCCTCTCTAGTTGGTGTAGGCATCACGTGAACAATTTTCTCTGATGTGCTACTTTCCAATTCGAGAGAAGGTACAATTACCTCATCACGTTCTACTTGCCTTCCACTCACTTCTTTCGAGAGAAACTCCTTCTCTAGAAATGACCCACTTAGCAACAAAGATCTTGCCTTCGGATTTGTGGTAGAAGGTGTAACCAATAGTTTCTTTAGGGTATCCTATGAAGATGCACTTCTCCGATGTGGGTTCGAGCTTATCAGACTGAAGCCTTTTGACATAAGTGTCGCATCCCCAAACTTGAAAAAATGAAAACTTAGGTTTCTTGCCAAACCATTGTTCATAAGGGGTCGTCTCAACGGATTTAGACGGTGCCCTATTTAACGTGAATGCGGCTGTCTCTAATGCATAACCCCAAAACGATAAAGGCAAATTGGTAAGAGACATCATAGAATGCACCATTATATCTAATAAAGTACGGTTTCGACGTCGGACACACCATTATGTTGTGGTGTTCCAGGTGGCATTTGTTGTGAAACAATTCCACATTGTCTTAAATGAAAGCCAAACTCATAACTCAAATATTCGCCTCTGTGATCAGATCACAGACACTTTATTTTCTTGTTATGATGATTCTCCACTTCACTCTGAAATTCTTTGAACTTTTCAAATGTTTCAGACTTGTGTTTCATCAAGTAGATATACCCATACCTACTCAAATCATCTGTCAAGGTTAGAAAATAATGATACCTGCCACGTGCCTCAACACTCATCGGACCTCATACATCGGCATGTATTATTTCCAACAACTCATTAGCTCGCTCCATTGTTCCGGAGAACGGAGTTTTAATCATCTTACCCATGAGGCATGGTTCGCAATTATCAAATTATTCATAATCACGTGATTCCAAAAGTCCATCCGCATGGAATTCCTTCATGCGCTTTACACCAATATGACCTAAACGATAGTGCCACAAGTATGTTGCACTATCATTATCAACTTTGCATCTTTTGGCATCAATATTATGAATATGTGTATCACTACGATCAAGATTCAACAAGAATACCATTCATCAAAGGTGCATGACCATAAAAGATATTACTCATATAAATAGAACAACCATTATTCTATGATTTAAATGAATAACCTTCTCGCATTAAACAAGATCTAGATATAACGTTCATGCTCAACGCTGGCACCAAATAATAATTATTGAGGTCTAAAACTAACCCCGAAGGTAGATGTAGCGGTAGCGTGCCGACGGCGATCACATCATCATTGGAACCATTCCCAACGCGCATCGTCACCTCGTCCTTAGCCAATCTTCATTTATTCCGCAACTCCTGTTTCAAGTTAGAAATATGAGCAACCGAACCAATATCAAATACCCAGGCGCTACTATGAGAATTAGCAAGGAACACATCAATAACATGTATATCAAATATACCTTTGTTCACTTTGCCATCCTTCTTACCTGCCAAGTACTTGGGGCAGTTCCGCTTCTAGTGACCATTTTCTTTGAAGTAGAAGCACTCAGTTTCAGGCTTGGGTCCAGCTTTGGGCTTCTTCATGGGAGCGACAACTTGCTTGCCATTCTTCTTGAAGTTCCCTTTCTTTCCCTTGTTAACCATCAACACTTGATGCTCCTTCTTGATTTCTACCTCCGTCAATTTCAGCATCGCGAAGAGCTCGGGAATCATTTTCCTCATCCCTTGCATATTATATTTCATCACAAAGCCTTTGTAGCTTGGTGGCAGTGACTGAAGAACTCTGTCAATAACACTCTCAACTGGAAGATCAATTCCCAGTTGAGTCAAGTGGTTATGGTACCCAGAAATTTTGAGTATGTGTTCACTGACAGAACTGTTCTCCTCCATCTTACAGCTATAGTACTTGTTGGAGACTTCATATCTCTCAACCCGGGCATTTTCTTGAAATATCAACTTCAGTTCTTGGAACATCTCATATGCTCTGTGGCGTTCAAAACGTTTTTGAAGTCCCGATTCCAGCCCGTAAAGCATGGCACACTGAACTATTGAGTAGTCATCAGAGTGAGCTTGCCAGACGTTCATAACATCTGTAGCAGCTCCTGCAGCAGGTCTATCACCTAGGGTTGCATCAAGGACATAATTCTTTTGTGCAGCAATGAGGATAATCCTCAAGTTATGGACCCAGTCCATGTAATTGCTACCATCATCTTTCAACTTAGCTTTCTCCAGGAACGCATTAAAATTCAAGGGAACGGTAGCACGGGCCATTGATCTACAACGTAGATATGCAAAAACTATTAAGACTAAGTTCATGATAAATTTTAGTTCAAATAATCAAATTACTAATGAACTCCCACTTAAATCAACATCCCTTAAGTTGTATAAGTGATACATGATCCAAATCAACTAACCCATGTCCAATCATCACATGAGATGGGGTAGTGTTCAATGGTGAACATCTCTATGTTGATCATATCTACTATATGACTCACGTTCGACCTTTCGGTCTCCGGTGTTACGAGACCATGTTTGTACATGCTAGGCTCGTCAAGTTTAACCCAAGTATTCTGCATGTGCAAAACTGGCTTACACCCGTTGTATGTGAACATAGAATCTATCACACCCGATCATCATGAGGTGCTTCGAAATGACGTACTTTGGCAACAATGCATACTCAGGGAGAACACTTTTATCTTCAAATTAAGTGAAGGGGTCATCTTATAATGCTACCGTCGTTCTAAGAAAAATAAGATGCATAAAGGATAAACATCACATGCAATCAAAAATACGTGACATGATATGGCCATCATCATCTTGTGCTTTTGATCTCCATCTCCAAAGCATCGACATGATCTCCATCGTCACCGACACGACATCTAGATCTCCATCGTAGCGTCGGGGTCGTCTCGCCAATTATTTCTTCTACAACTATTGCTAACGCATAGCGATAAAGTAAAGCAATTACATGGCGCTTCAATGGTTGACACGCGGGTCATACAATAATTAAAGACAACCCTAAGGCTCCTGCCGGTTGTCGTACTCATCGACATCCAAGTCATGAACTTATTACAAAACATGATCATCTCATACATCAACAAATATCACATCATATCTTGACCATATCACATCACAACATGCCCTGCAAAAACAAGTTAGACGTCCTCTACTTTGTTGTTGCAAGTTTTACGTGGCTGCTACGGGCAACTAGCAAGAACCGTTCTTACCTACCAAAACCACAATGGTGATCATCAAGTTTGCTATTTTAACCTTCTGCAAGGACCGACCGCAATCAAATTCGATTCAACTAAAGTAGGAGAAACAGACACCCGCCATCCACCTTTATGCAAAACAAGTTGCATGTTAGTCGGTGGAACCAGTCTCATGTACGTGGACATGTAAGGTTAGTCTAGGCCGCTTCATCCCACAATACCGCTGAATCAAAATAAGACGCCGGTAGTAAGCAGTATGAACATCACCGGCCACAACTTGTAACGCCCTCGATGCGGCTATATCTCCTACGTGTCGAAGCACGACTTAGAGGCATAACCGCATTGAAAGCAATGTTGCAAGTTAGGCAATCGTCACATCCCATGTAATATAGATAATAAAAGGGGAGATACATAGTTGGCTTACACTCGCCACGTCAATCAAAGTACATAAATGGCATTACATCAACCAAACACTCATGGCACGACTACGGCGCCAAAATAAAAGATCAACCCAACATGCGACACGGTCCCGATCGCCCCAACTGGGCACCACTACTGATCAACAGGGAAAGACACATAGTAACGGCGGGAAGCTTCATCGAACTCCCACTTGAGCTCATGCGCATCATCTGGAACGGAATCATCAGGCCCTGCATCTGGTTTGGAAGTAATCTATGAGCCACAGGGACTGAGCAATCTCGCACCCTCGCGATCAGGACTATTTAAGCTTATAGGTAAGGCAAGGTAAATATGTGGAGCTGCAGCAAGCGACTAGCATATATGGTGGCTAACCTATTCGCAAAAGAGAGCGATAAGAGAGGGCAAAGTGCGAACGAATAACTAGAGAACAACCTGCGGCAAGCATTACTCCAACACCGTGTTTGCTTCCCGGAATCCGCCGAGAAGAGACCATCACGGTAACTCACACAGTTGATTCATTTTAATTAAGCTAAGGTTCAAGTTATCTACAACTGGACATTAACAAATTCCCATCTGCCCATAACTGCGGGCATGGCTTTCGAAAGTTCAATCCCTGCAGGGGAGTCCCAACTTAGCCCATGACAAGCTCTCATGGTCAACAAAGGACTAGACCTTCTCCCGAGACATTCCGATCAGACTCGGTATCCCGGTTCTACAAGACACTTTGACAAGTTAAAACCAATCCAGCAACACCACCCGCTGTGCCGACAAATCCCGATAGGAGCTGCACATATCTCGTTCTCAGGGCACACCGGATAAGCTAAGCGTATGGAAGCCAACGTAACCCAAGTTGCCAAGGGACGGCCCCGCATGGTGCTCTAGGTTGGACCAACACTTAGAGAAGCACTGGCCCGAGGGTTTAAAATAAAGATGACCCTTGAGTCCGCGAAACCCAAGGGAAAAAGGCTAGGTGGCAAATGGTAAAACCAAGGTTGGGCATTGTTGGAAAAGGTTTAATCAAGGCGAACTATCAAGGGGTTCCCATTATCACCCAACCGCGTAAGGAACGCAAAAATCTGGGAACATAACACCGATATGACAGAAACCAGGGCGGCAAGAGTGGAACAAAACACTAGGCGAGAGGCCGAGCCTTCCACCCTTTACCAAGTATATAGATGCATTAAGATAACCAGATAATATAATGATATCCCAACAAGTAAATAATGTTCCAACAAGGAACGGTCTCCAATCTTCACCTGCAACTAGCAACACTATAAGAGGGGCTGAGCAAAGCGGTAACATAGCCAATCAATGGTTTGCTAGGACATGGTGGGTTAGAGGTTTGACATGGAAATTTGGGAGGCATGATAAGCAAGTGGTAGGCATCGTAGCATAGGCATAGCAAAAGAGCGAGCATCTAGCAAAGCAAAGATAGTAGTGATTTCGAGGGTATGATCATCTTGCCTGCAAAGTTGTCAGAGTTGACTGGATCCTCGAAAGCAAACTCAACGGGCTCCTTGTTAGCGAACTTGTCTCCCGGCTCTACCCAAACAAGACAAACAAGCAACAAGGACACAATCAACCACGTGCAAAGCTCAAACAACAAGATGCAAACATGATATGCTATGCGGGATGCGATATGCGATGCATATGCAAGATTTGACAAGAGATGAATGAACCTGGCCTCAACTTGGAAATCCAAGTGTGCCACTGGAAAGGTGAGATGATTCCGCTTGAAAAGATATAAAGAACGCCGGAATCGGAGTTACGGTTTGGAAATGGCAAGCGATTCAAATATGGCACCGGTCTGTGATATACAGCAAGTAGCCATCTAAATGCAACACGATGAACATGCTACATCACTCAAACATGGCAAAAAAATACATGGAAGGGATCCATTCATGATTCTTAACAAAAGAGGAACACTGAGCTATGGCCAATTCATCCATTAACAGGTTCAAACAAGCATGGCAAAAATGCATTTGGTAAACAGATTTCAGACTTAGTGAAATTAATACTTGTCTGGAATTTCAGATCAGGTAGCACACTTCGGAGCATGAAAACTATATGCTACAGGACCTGAACATGGCAAAGTAAAGCATGGCATGGGGCTACTCAAAGATCTTAACAAAAGTCCCTTAGTGACCTTGAGCCAAAAGGGATCAGAAAATACATTTGCAAGCATGTGAACATGGCAAAAACATAATCAGTTCTCAGACTTGGTGAAAACTGGAACATGCAAAATCAGATATCAAGTAGGCATGTTTACGAGCTCGATGCACTCACTACAGAGCAAGTCATGACAATC